>NC_089787.1:21835623-21838123 GCF_040412425.1 Macrobrachium rosenbergii | reverse complement strand
CTCCAATCATCAAACATACCAAATTGCAGCCCTCTAGCCTCAGGAGTTTTTATTTTATTTAAGGTTAAAGTTAGCCATAATCGTGCTTCCGGCAACGATATGGACAGGCCACCACCGGGCGGTGGTTAAAGTTTCATGGGCTGCGGCTCATACAGCATTATACCGAGACCACCAAAAGATACTTGTTTTTTCCTGTGAGTTCATTTCGAGACAGACAGACAGACAGACTGACAGGAAGACATCTATAATAACTAAAAATATATATATTTTTTTTAATTCTTGGCTCGTTGAGTTTGTTTAATTCCGTTAATTTTATTTTCCTGAATCATCTCTCTCTCTCTCTCTCTCTCTCTCTCTCTCTCTCTCTCTCTCTCTCTCTCTCTCTCTCTCTCCCTTGTAATGATATAGGCCTCTGCTGACCTAAGTATTGAACTAGGTATGTATGTATGTATATATATATATATATATATATATATATATATATATATATAGAGAGAGAGAGAGAGAGAGAGAGAGAGAGAGAGAGAGAGAGAGAGAAAATGTACACAACCAAAACGGGAGGTCCCCGACAAGGCAATATTCACCCCAGCGGGGTGAAACCCCCCTTGATTAGACATTCATAATCTCTCTCTCTCTCTCTCTCTCTCTCTCTCTCTCTCTCTCTCTCTCTCTCTCTCGTCCCACCATTTCCTGTCCCCAGTCAACAATGATAAACTCATCTCGCAACGGGAATATCTTACTACACATTATAATATATCTACGGGGGTGCAGTGGACGCCCCCTAATTTAGCCGAATTTTGGGGCAGGGGGGAAGAGGGCCACGGTCGAAATGGGGTACCACGGATTGGTAAATATCCTATCGGTGCCTCTTTTGTTAAGGAAGAGCTGTGAGATCCTTCGTTCCGCGTAGGATATTCAACAGGACCCCCATGGGAATCCTGAATCGTCAGATGTTTTGCATTGGGGTGGGAATCACTGCTGTTTGGGGAGAGGGAGTGGGGAGAGAATGGGAGGGAGAGGGAGTGAGGACAAGGAATTGCTACATAAAATAAACATATCATTACTCTCTGCGGTAGTACTCAGCCAAGGGAAGACTTTATGAATGGAGAAGCTTTAATGAATGGGAGTCATTGTAGTAAAATCCCTGGTTTGTTATTGTTCGTCTTCTTCTTCTTCTTCTTCCTTTCAAAAGCGTGTCTCCGGGGATTCTGATATAGTGAAAATTGCACGCTGGAAAGATGGTTGCTTTGCTGCGTTACGAAGTTCCTGGGAACAATGTGTATTGAAAGGAGAAAAAGGTTATTCTTTCTCTCTTAAGGGAGTCTCGTGACTGGTGGGAAGTATAAGAGTATGAAGAATGCATATTCAAAAGAAGGTGGATGTTAGGTTATTTGCCTGTGAATATTCGGGATAATTGGTGTGTATCGGTAGCCAAAACCTTTGAGATATTATTGTGTATTATTTTTTTTTTTCAAAATTGGGTCATTTTGGTTGCGTATTGCATCAGAACTCAAATATTCCAAACTGACTCTCGTGATTATTTACGAAAATCAATTATACAAACCAGTCCACCATTTCCTGATTATAGTTTCTGAACTACCATCAACCATTCTACATAAAAATAACAATCTTTACCAAAATAATACCTATTATTAAGTAGCAAAACAAAAAATAATTACCGTTATCAAACTCATTTTTCTCCTCAATCTCAATTTGCATAATTTGATGAACATGACGTAATCTTTAGCCATGTCTCCAGGTACTTAGGTTTGATTGCGTCATCTGATATAATTTTTTCAGCTCTGGGCCTGTCCCGTATAATTTCGTAATCTTCTGGACCGCTAACCCTAATCTCTAAATATTTTAACACCTCAAGGGGTGTGGCACTGAGATCCTCTTTGAATTGAAAAGTACCACAGAAATCTTTATTATTATTATTATTATTATTATTATTATTATTATTATTATTATTATTATTATTATTATGTTTTCTAGTTTTGTTTGCATTCATGTTTTGTAGGTTTTGTTTATGATAATGACATTACATTAACCATGTTTGTGGATACGTACACATGTACATACGCAGCACACACAGTCGTATAAATACATACATGTGATGTATATGTATATATGTGTGTATGTGTGTATGTGTATATGTATATATATATATATATATATATATATATATATATATATATATATATATATATATATATATATATATATATATATATATATATATATATATATATATATATTATATATATATATATATATTTATGTATAATATATATATATCAAAACAGTTTCATATACCTCTTACCCCAAAAGACACAAGCAAAAAAAAGAAAAACATTCCCTCACTTCTTAATAAAACCTGCACTCATGAATATTTTATAGGCCCACTTTCAACCCACAAACCCACGCCAAAATTTTTTCCCAGGGGATCGCTTCCTAAATCCCCCAGTTCGCAAAAATAATTCCAGTGTAAATATTTAGC
>NC_089787.1:21773123-21828123 GCF_040412425.1 Macrobrachium rosenbergii | reverse complement strand
CTCTCTCTCTCTCTCTCTCTCTCTCTCTCTCAAATGTTTTGTTTGCTTATTTTCCTACACCAGTGCCAGAAACTCGTTAACTCCGGAGGGTAGTGCAAGTCTGCCCACTTGACCCGAGAGAGAGAGAGAGAGAGAGAGAGAGAGAGAGAGAGAGAGAGAGAGAGAGAGAGAGAGAGAGAGAGAGGTATGACACTCGTACTTTCTTGTGGGAAATTTATGAAGGAGAGGAGCCCTCAAACTCTCATAATAACAGAGAATGAGAATTTCTCTCTCTCTCTCTCTCTCTCTCTCTCTCTCTCTCTCTCTCTCTCTCTCTCTCTCTCTCTCTCCTTGTATATATATAAATATGTATGAGAGAGAGAGAGAGAGAGAGAGAGAGAGAGAGAGAGAGAGAGAGAGCGAGAGAGAGACTGAAGCTATCTCATAAACAACCAAGAGACGCCGCCAACAGATTCTAGATAAGTTTCTAGAAGCTAGAGCCGTCTTGATGTAAATAGGAAACTCTGGTCCTAGATAAGAGGTGTTTTGGGGGTGGAAGGGGGAGTAGGAGGGGGAGGGGGTTGTAGGAGGAGTCAGCACGGCCTAAGGGTTCGAGGAAGACTTATTAGAAACTCGAGGAGGTGGAGTTATAACTCGAGACTCGAAAATAAATATCGGATTTTGAATATTCGAGGCTGAGTTAGCTAAGAAGAAGAAGAAGAAGAAGAAGAAGAAGAAGAAGAAGAAGAAGAAGAAGAAGAAGAAGAAGAAGAAAAAACAAAGAATAATTGGAGGAATAATCTTCGTTAACTGTAGGTGAATGAGAGAAAACGGTTGATAATTGTGGTGGGTGTGTTGGAGAATTAACTGAAGAAGAAGAAGAAGAAGGAATAATCGGAGGAATAATCTGCGATAACTGTAGGTGAAGGAGATAAAATGGATGATAATTGTGATGGAAGGGTAGGACAATTAACTGAAGAAGAAGAAGAAGAAGAAGAAGAAGAAGAAGAAGAAGAAGAAATAACTGTAAGAATAACTGGTGATAACTGTAGGTGAAGGAAGTAAAACTGATAATAAAGATAGAATTATGAATACTCAAGGAGGAAGTACTTATGAAGAAGAAGAAGAAGAAGAAGAAGAAGAAGAAGAAGAAGAAGAAGAAGAAGAAGGGGAAAATAATTGGGGGAATAACTGGCGATAATTGTGAAGGCGAAGAAGATAAACTTGATGTTAATTGTGGTGGAAGGGTAGAAGAAATAACTGAAGATAATTTTAAGGGAATTAAAAGGAGCAAAAGCAAGGAAGACTCAGGAAGATAAAACAAAAAATGGAGAATAAAAAAACAGCCAAGAATAATCGTATAATAAGATATTAACAAGAGAATAAAAACAAAAAGAAAAAAACAATAAGAAAATATCTGTTCTCATCATCGGCCTCTTTTGGTCATAACCAGTCATTATCATTTCCCCTCTCAAGACCTTTTCTTTCTCTCTTCCTTCTTCCCCTCGCCTATTCCCCTTTTCTTACTAATTCTCAGAATTCCCAGCTCCTTCGTCTTCCCCTCCCCAATTCCCAGGATTCCCATATACCCCTCGTATTCCCGAATTCCCAGAATTCCCATACCATTCCTGTCGTCCAGAAATGTCGATTGAGAGATTTAAAGGCTCGTTTCCTCTTGACACCTGTGACGTCACGAGATACCAGATGGTGCCTGAGGGAACCTGAGGGTTTCTTATGGTACCAGAGGGTACCAGAGGGTACTAGAGGGTACCAAAGGGTATCTTATGGTACCAGAGGGTGTCTTATGGTACCAGAGAGTACCAGAGGGTGTCTTTTGGTACCAGACGGTGTCTTATGGTACTAGAGGGTATCTTATGGTACCAGAGGGTATCAGAGGTTGTCTTATGCTACCAGAGCGTACCAGAGGTTGTCTTGTGGTACCAGAGGGTATCAGAGTGTACCCGAAGGTACTAGAGAGTACCAGAAGTACCCGAGTGTACCGGAGTGTGGCAGAGTGTACTAGATTGTACCAAAAAGTACCATAGGGTGTCTTAGGGTACCAGAGGGTGCCTGAGGGTACCATAAGGTACCATAAGGTACCATATGGTACCAAAAGGTACCAGAGGGTGCAAGATGGTACCAGATGGTCATTCTATGTCCAGGTCAACAAAAGCATCCGAAATTGTTTAAGAATTTGGGACCCTCGGTTGTAAGTCAAGAGGGGTACCAGTCCCATGAGAGAGAGAGAGAGAGAGAGAGAGAGAGAGAGAGAGAGAGAGAGAGAGAGAGAGGAATGGCCATAAGCTTCCCCCCTAAACACATTGTTCCAACCATATTCCCAAATTCCCACATCACCTGCGTCACGCCTGTTATTTTTTCGTCCAGTCTCTCTCTCTCTCTCTCTCTCTCTCTCTCTCTCTCTCTCTCTCTCTCTCTCTCTCTCTCTCTCTCCCCCTCAAACGTTTATCCACGATGCCAGGTGAAGCTATCACCAAGGATGGTGTCCAAGTGTTTTGGTCTCGAATTCATGTGGGACCAAACGTGCACCCCCTTTCTGGGCAGGTCGATTCCCACGGTGCCAGGGCACGAGGAAGGGAGGAAGGAAGGGAGTGACTCCGTGCCCAGATGATGACGTAGGGGAAAATGATCAATGCCCAGACGAAAGGAACGGGGTAAAATTGACAAGAAAAAGAATTATGTTCCCAGGGAAGTAGAGATGAGTACGTGGAACGCCGTGCCAGGGTGAAATGGGCTGAAATGGGCACCGTGCCAAGGTGAAATAGAGTAAAATGGGCATGAATAGTGCCGCGCCAAGGGGAAATAGCGTGAAATTGGCACGGAAAATGCCAAGATATTATATTATAAAATGGGCATGGATAAAATAGTGCCAACATGAAACAGGATGAATTTGGCACTGAGGATGCCGTGCCGAGGTGAAATATTTTGAAATGGGCATGAATAGTGCCATGCCAAGATGAAATAGGGTGAAATGGGCATGATTAAAATCGTGCAAAGATGAAATAGGGTGAAATGCCTTGCTATGCTGGGGAAACCTTATGCCAGGTGCACGCATTCTTCAGGTATTATTCTAGCTCATGACGACTGCTTACTACGTGTACGCTTCTCAGCGTGGGATTTTCTTCGTACGGCTGCGTTACGGACGGACGCACTTACAGACATTATAAAAATATATGCAGGTGCTCTCTCTCTCTCTCTCTCTCTCTCTCTCTCTCTCTCTCTCTCTCTGGTGACTGTCACTAGGTAAGTTTTATCCCCATATATATATATATATATATATATATATATATATATATATATATATATATATATATATATATATATATATATATATATATATGTATATATATATATATATATATATATATATATATATATATATATATATATATATATATATATATATATATATATATATATATATATATATATATATATTGTCAAGCATTTAACAACATTCATTAGAAATCAAATTCTTTAGAAACTTCTCCCACCATTCTGGAAAAAAATTCTCCTAAATGTAGTCCATCTTCCCCGACTTTTCATTTTGTAAAAACAACTTCACTCCAAAACAAACTGACTTACAAGACGTGAAAGACAAGGCAATGATTGTCTGCATCCCCGTGACGTCCATCTTACCACTCCAGAAACAAAAATATGTGAATTATTTAGCGAGAGTTATTGCCATGTTTACGTTCTAGGAAACCGCTTGGCACTCCATCTGTCCTACAGAGCTCAACAAGCAATCGACAGTGCCATCAGTACAGATCGAGAAAGCTTTTAACTCTTTCAACTTCTCGGTGTTATGATGGTGTCGAGTGTTTAGGGGGGCCAGTGGACCACGGTCCTTTTTAGGCAATTTATGATCTGTTTTGGGACTTCAAAATAGCCCGTGGTCTTCTGGAATGTGACGGGAAATGGAAGAAATGGGACTCTTTGTTTTGAGAATCTCTTGACGACTGGATGGCTCTGTTGTGCTTTGGCCAATGGATTATTGTTTCTTGTGGCGTACTTACGGCTTGTTTTTGGGGCTCGTCCTGTTTTAGTTTATTCTTAAAATGGATATTTTATCCATTTTTTCTTTCGTATTGTTTTATTTTGATGGTTTTTATTCTTTTATTTTCTACAATTTTGTTTAACTCATTTGTAATATCCTAAAGGAGACATTATTATTTTATATATATTGTTTTGGGATACCAGTACTGTTTGTGTTTTCTGACAGGATAATAATAATAATAATAATAATAATAATAATAATAATAATAATAATAATGTGATATTTATGAGGTACTAATGCTGTTTATGTTTAATGACATAATAATAATAATAATAATAATAATAATAATACGTAGTAGTAGTAGTAGTAGTAGTAGTAGTCTCCAAATTCCTGTACACTTTCATCACTTTAAAACCAAACAATGAAGGAAGACAATGAATGAATGTACAATCCCTGACTGAATGAACGAATAAATAAATAAATATATTAATGAATTAATGAATGGATCAGATAATTAATTAGTCAATTAGTGATTGGATGGAGGAATGGATGGATGGATGAATGAGTGAATGAATAAACGTACAACGCCCTGAATGAATGCATGAATAACTGATTGAATGAATGAATGAACGAACGTACAACACCCTGAATGTATGAATGAATGAACAACTGATTGAATGGATGAATGAACGTACAGCCCCGTGACAGAATGAATGATTGAATAACTGATTGAATGAATGAATGAACGTACGATCCCTGAATGAATGAATAATTGATTGAATGAATGAATGAATGAATGCATAACTGATTGAATGAATGAGCGAATGGAGGAATGAATGAATGAACGAATGAACGTACAATCCCTGAATGAATGAATGAATGAATGAATGATTGGCGGAAGTAGATTCAATCCAGATTAATGGAAAGAACAGGGAGAAGAGGAATGCACTGTATCACTTCAAAGTCTTCCCAGAGCCGAGAGTTCGTGTCCAACGTCCTAATTGGCGGATTAGATCCTCTCTCTCTCTCTCTCTCTCTCTCTCTCTCTCTCTCTCTCTCTCTCTCTCTCTCTCTCTCTCTCTCTCTCTCTCTCCTTAGAAGTGCCGTCTGTCAATAGAGTACGTACAGGACGGCAAGATAGACAGATAGACGGACAGATAGAAGCGGGGGTGGGGAGGGGGAGGGGAGATGGACAACAAAGAACAAACGGGATTACGAAGGACTTCGATGGAAGAGAGAGAGAGAGAGAGAGAGAGAGAGAGAGAGAGAGAGAGAGAGAGAGAGATTGGAAGGAGAAAGGAGAGAGAGAGAGAGAGAGAGAGAGAGAGAGAGAGAGAAATACACAAATAGTGTGTGAATGGATGAGAGAGAGAGAGAGAGAGAGAGAGAGAGAGAGAGAGAGAGAAATACACAAATAGTGTGTGAATGGATGAGAGAGAGAGAGAGAGAGATTGGAAGGAAGAGAGAGAGAGAGAGAGAGAGAGAGAGAGAGAGCGTGTGTGTGTGTATGTGTGTGAGTGTGTGTGGATGTAAGAGAGAGAGAGACAGTGTGTGTGTGTATGTGTGTGAGTGTGTGTGGATGTAAGAGAGAGAGAGAGAGTGTATGAGTGAGAGAGAGTGGAGTAAGAAAGAGAGAGAGAGAGAGAGAGAGAGAGAGAGAAAGGAAAGACACAAAAAGTCACAACGGTTTTTTTTTTTTTTTTTTAATGAAACTGATCTCGCATCTAATCGAAGTCGTTGGGTCTTCCTTTCAGGAAGTAGGAAGTAGGAAGAGAGAAGAAGGAGGGAGAAGAGAATGAGGGATTCTCCAATTCTGGTGATTCCGGGGAGATAAACCAGGAAGGAGAACGAGGGAAGGACAGGAAGAGAAGATAAAGGGGTGAAAAGAGGATTTTTAGATAATGGTTTTGAGAATACAGAGATTCACCTAAGATTACCTGTGGGAGTCTCTTGTGATTTTTTATCTAACTTTCTCTCTTTTTAGTTTTCTGTGAAAGAAAACTATTGTGCCGGTTTTGTCTGTCCGTCCGCACTTTATTCTATCCGCACTTTTTCTGTCCGCACTTTTTTCTATCCGCGCTTTTTCTGTCCGCCCTCAGATCTTAGAAACTACTGAGGCTAAAGGGATGCAAATTGGTATGTTGATCATCCACCCTCCAATCATCAAACATACCAAATTGCAGCCCTCTAGCCTCAGTAGTTTTTATTCTATCTAAGGTTAAAGTTAGCCATGATCGTGCGTCTGGTAACGATATAGGCCAGGCCACCACAGGGCCGTGGTTAAAGTTTCATGGGCCGCGGCTCATACAGCATCATACCGAGGCCACCGAAAGTTAGATCTATTTTCTGTGGCCTTCATTATACGCTGTACAGAAAACTCGATTGCGCCGAAGAAACTTTGGCGCATTTTTTATTTTTATTTTTTTTGTCTGTTTTTTATTGATTGATTTATTATTTTTCCTTTCGTCACAAGGAATGTGGAAAGTAAATTTGCTTTGTCAAATTTGGGTTTATCTCTTTAATTTACATCAATACTAGTTAAAGAAAAAGAATATTTTATCATTTTATAACAAACTTCTTGTATATACCAGCACGGGCTCTTGCTTTGAATTAATATGAAATTGAACAAGGCCTCTTTGTAATTTCCAGGGCAATAAATAAATCTAATTCTCTCTCATTACCTAAGAAAGTCAAGCCTTCAAAAGCCATGTGGTAGACGCGTTTAAAGACGAATGATTTGACCTAATATGACCCTTATACCACAACGCCCTAAGGTCGAGATTATACCCGCGAGCTATAATAACTTGTCCCATGTGGGTTTGGGTAAGCTCGCAGTTGTTTAAATATCGGACCTTTTTCGGCTGTTTCGAGGACCAGGGAAGTGAAAGCAATGGGGTGGGAAGTGTTGTTTGCAACGGCGGGCATGTTGCAGGGTCACACCTTGCAACCTGCAGCTACTGGACGGGGTCACAGGTCATGATTTTAGGAAATTCTCCGAAAGACGTGAGAAGCAACATGGCAGCCGACGAGAGGCGGTGGCCGGGTACACAAAGTGTAAACAAACTGCATTCCTCTTGTATATTATGCCTCTTACCCCTCCTCCGTTTCCTCCATACCCTCCCTACCGCGATACCCATACCCCAGCCACTCTGCCCAAATTCGCGAATAGTATACGAGTAAACCACGTGGTGCGTTACATACCCGCGAAGGCGGAGTCATCAGCTCAGCTCAGCTCGAGAGACGAATTTCTAAACATCCATTTTTTTTTTCATACCAATTCGCAGATGCATTTGCTTGCAAACGTACACAAAAGCACAAAAGCATCAACAATAACAAATATAACAATAACAGCATCCCCGGGCTGGTCTGAAGAACAAATAACACAAGGCTGAAGAACAAATAACAAGGCTGAAGAACGAGGAACTGGGTGACACAAGCGAGGGAGCGGTCAATTGTTGCTGTCACCGTGGTTTGTGGTTTGTGTTTGAACTGCAGGTTTGTTTGTTGCCTGGTTGTTTGTTTTTGAATTAGATCTATATATTATATATATATATATATATATATATATATATATATATATATATATATATATATATATATATATATATATATATATATATATATATATATATATATATATATATATATATAACTTGTCAGTGCCCTCTTTTCGAATTTTTCGCAGCTTTTTGGATACGTTTGGCACTACAACAAAAGCCTAGAAAGGTTAAGAGGGCATTGTGGGTATTAACAATTATATATGCTATATATATGTGTGTATGTGTTCGTGTGTGTGTGTGTGTGTATGTGAATGTATTAATAACTTATGATTCTTTCAATACGTAATCTATGCAAATATGAACTAAACACCAACCCAAATCTCCCTACTTTCCACAACCTTACTAACACCATTCATGCCCACATTCCCTGAATCAGGGTATGAATAAGCCATACCCAAAGCACAGGGCATAACAACGTGTATACCACGAGCCACCAAGAATGCCGAGGGTGGAACAAACAAGCATTTATTCCTTTTGACTAACCCTGTAACCATTTTCTGAGATTTTCAAGGTTTCAGAAGCTTGTAAATTTATATTTTTTTCTTTCCCTCTCCGATGGTCGATCCCGTGACAGGGGGGAATTTCAAATTATTTTAGTCCATGGGCATGTCTCCTAAGACGACTGAAGTGTCCAAGTTGAACTGGGAGATTATGTGGACCACTGGACTTGTCCTACCAACCAAGATGGTCCTACAGGACCTTGTTTGAATAATAATAATAATAATAATAATAATAATAATAATAATAATAATAATAATAATAATATCCATGACTATGAAAACATATATAACTGACTCTACAAATATATGAGAGAGTGAGAGAGAGGGGAGAGAGAGAGAGAGAGAGAGAGAGAGAGAGAGGAAATATATTAATAATAATGATTAATAATAAGCTTATATAATTGAAGAACATATATATAACTGACTATACAAATATACACTACGTTGAGTGGAGAGAGAGAGAGAGAGAGAGAGAGAGAGAGAGAGTAATTGTAATAATAAGAGAGATATAAATGAAGAGAGATATATATATATATATATATAATAATATATATATAAATGAAGATATATATATATATATGAATATATACAAATATACAGTATATATATGAACCTACCATAAAATATACAGTACCTTAAAAAGAGAGAGAGAGAGAGAGAGAGAGAGAGAGAGAGAGAGAGGGGGCTGACCCATGGCAATAACTACTAGCAATTATCGCCCTTAAGTCAGGTAGACAATAGGTCGATATCTCTCCTTTGTAGCTTATCAAGACAGCCTCACTGCTGTTCATATTACTGCTGTTTTTGCTGTCCATGCTGTTCAGACGAGCACATACACGCACAAACAGCAGGTTGAGACGCCAGCAGGAAGCTGTTTCACTGCTGTTCATATTACTGCTGTTTCTGCTGTTAAGACGAGTTCAAACACACACACACACACACACACACACACACACACACACACACAGCAGATAGAAAGTATCCTTTGTAGGATACGGGGATAGGAGTGGTCGGAGGAAGGATGTGCTAAATGAAGCTGGTTTTAAAAAATGAAAAAAAAAAAAAAAAAATTCGGCGTGTGCCCCGGGCCAGTTGTAAGTTCCGGTTGCTACGAGTGAGCTGGTTATAGTTTGATGAGAGAGTTGGTTGTGGTTGTAATAATTATTTATTTTTTTTTACTGGAAATGAGAGAGAGAGAGAGAGAGAGAGAGAGAGAGAGGAAATATATTAATAATAATGATTAATAATAAGCTTATATAATTGAAGAACATATATGTAACTGACTATACAAACATACACTACGTTGAGTGGAGAGAGAGAGAGAGAGAGAGAGAGAGAGAGAGAGAGAGAGAGAGAGAGAGAGAAACAGAAAGAATGCGTGCAAAAAAACAATGCAACACACACGCACATACACACACACAGTCACAAACACACCAAGTGTACAATTATTACGGCCCCTTGAAGAAGAGTCATTTTACAATCTGTCCTGAACTGGAGGTCATAATTCAAGGAAGATTCCTCTCTGCCACTAAAGCTTGATTGCCAACACTTGCTGACGCCGGATGTCTTTCGTCTCCGTGAGGACAAAGTTGTTTTTTTGTGTGTGTTTTTTTTTTTGTCAAGTGCTTGTGCGAAAGTTTTTTTTAAGTGTTTGTGCGAGACAAATTTTTTTTCAAGTGTTTGTGCGAGGCAGTTTTTTTGTCAATGTTTGTGCGAGACAATGTTTTTTTATCAAGTGTTTGTGCGAGACAATGTTTTTTGTCAAGTGTTTGTTTGAGAAAGTTTTTTTGTCAAGTGTTCGTGCGGGAAAAATTTTTTTTGTCATGTGTTTGTGCGAGGCAAGTTTTTTTGTCAAGTTTGTGTGAGACAATGCTTTTTTCGTCAAGTGTTTGTGCGAGACAAAGTTTTTTTGTTAAGTGTTTGTGCGAGACAAAGTTTTTCGTCAAGCGTTTGTGCGAGACAAAGTTTTTTCGTCAAGTGTTTATGCGTGTTTGTGCTTGCAGAAGAAGGGATTTTCGTGCTTGTGCGGTGGATGAGTGGGATATGCTTGTTGCCTTGGTTTTTTTTTTTTTGCAGTATGTGTTATTGTTTGTGTTTTTGTGAATGTTTGATTGGTACTAAAAAAGATTTTTGTCACGTTATATATATATATATATATATATATATATATATATATATATATATATATATATATATATATATATATATATATATATATATATATATACATATGTACATGTATATACACATACCCTCCCGTGCCAAATGCCCAGCCGTGCCAGACTCGTGCCCACAAAACCGTGCACAGCTGACGTAATCACTTTATTGCACCAAATTGGCACGTAAGGGAGATACGTGTTATTATTATATTATTATTATTATTATTATTATTATTATTATTATTATTATTATTATTATTATTATTATTCCTGAAACCATTCATGCCAAAAATCATTAAAAAAAAATAACTCATCACCCAACACGAGCTGCAGAACGAGGCTAAATTGCCCCAAATCTAAAAAGGACCCACGAAAATTGGAACGCTCGGAATGTTGCCAATGCAGCGTTGCACGATTTAATCATCTGGAATCTGGATGAATCACGGGGGCGATGATTCACGTGAATATTCCCTCCTGGGATGAGTCATATTCAACGGCGCTAGGATTCGTCGGGAGTGAGAAACGCTCAATTAGCATAAAGGGGACGAAGAAGAAGAAGATGATGATGATGAGGAAGGAGAAGGTTTTGTGGAGAGAGAGAGAGAGAGAGAGAGAGAGAGAGAGAGAGAGAGAGAGAGAGAGAGAGAGAGAGAGAGAGAGAGAGAGAGAGAGAATGTTATGGGAATTTGTAATACATAATAATAATAATAATAATAATAATAATAATAATAATAATAATATGAAAGAGAGTTTGTTATGGGAATTTGTGTACATAATAATAATAATAATAATAATAATAATAATAATAATAATAATAATAATAATAATAATAATAAACCAGATAAACCTTCTTTCAGTTTTCTGAGAGTTGGAAAGAGAAAGAGACAAGAGAGATCTTGTTTAGTAAAGAGAGAGAGTTTGTTATCTCGAGCAATTTGTGACCCTTTTCAAGAGATAATAGTCATCAAGGCCCAATAATCTTCTTGAACCAGCCTAACCTCATCTCTTAAAAATAACCTGAAATAGATCAAATAATAATAAATATTTACCAGTAAATTATAACAAGAATCTTGTGGGTTTTCTTTCCAAAATAATAATAATAATAATAATATTTTAGAGAGAGAGAGAGAGAGAGAGAGAGAGAGAGAGAGAGAGAGAGAGAGAGAGAGAGAGAGAGTGTTTAGGTAATTTGTGTTTAATAAATAATAATAATAATAATAATAATAATAATAATAATAATAATAATAATAATAATGCCTATGACAATAAAAATCTACATACATGGAAGAAGCCAATGCCAGGTATATATATATATATATATATAATATATATATATATATATATATATATATATATATATATATATATATATATATATATGATTTATATATATATATATATATATATATATATATATATATATATATATATATATATATATATATATATATATATATATATATATATATAAAACAGTATATATTATAAAACAAGGTATTTGATACTAAAATTAACTGATAAATAACGTATTAATAAACTACAAATTTTACTATGTACATGACTTAATAAAATCTCAAGATAAATAATATTTAGCTTTTAACTATGCCACTTACAATTACATGACTCAGCAAAAATTCATATATTCATTCATAATCGATATGAATTAATTATTTAAAACATAAAAAGACAGTCAATGCGTTTATTTCAAAATCACGTCAAAGGCTGAAAATAAAAATTAAAGATTGAATATAAAAATTAAATTGGGGAATAAAAAAATTAAATGAGTCTTCCATTGCGTACAGAAAACGTGAGGTTGGAAAATGGCGTTTGATTCCCGTAGAGTATTTCGCCCTACGCTGGTCTGAACTCTCTCTCTCTCTCTCTCTCTCTCTCTCTCTCTCTCTCTCTCTCCACTTTTCATAAGCTTTGCAAATACATTTTAAATGTAGACATAATTTTATATTAAAATGTTTTATAGTACTGATATTAAAGCTCTCTATCTCTCTCTCTCTCTCTCTCTCTCTCTCTCTCTCCCCATTTTACATAGGCTACACCAATACATTTGAAATGTAGAGGCGATTTTATATTAATTTGCTTTGTATTACTCGTACTAAAGTCCCCTCTCTCTCTCTCTCTCTCTCTCTCTCTCTCTCTCTCTCTCTCTCTCTCTCTCTCTCTCCAAACTGACATTAATGGTATTTAAGGCGAGATCTTATACTAATGTCTGTTTAACATTACTTATGCTGGAGTCATTTCTCTCTCTCTCTCTCTCTCTCTCTCTCTCTCTCTCTCTCTCTCTCTCAAATTACTCTCTTTATTATCCAGTCACCTATAGTTACTCTCTAATCTTGAACGATCTACGCAATTCTACGCAATTTTGCGCAAAGTATTTTATTGTCAATAAGCTAAGAGAGAAAGTAAGCTTTAGACTCATAACGACGACAATGCAACCATAAACTATAGACTCACTACTGACTAAAAATAAAGTAACTATAATAATCTAAACTATAATTTCTCCTTTTTGGACCAAACGGCACCACTTATACCACCACCAGCAGAAGAAGAAGAAGAAGAAGAAGAAGAAGAAGAAGAAGAAGAGAAGCAATTCTGAACTTTAGTGACATCCGGTGAACCCACCGTAGCACCACGCGGTTTGTGGGCGCATACGACTCTTGCCCTTACGCCCACCGGCTACATGGACCACGTAGAAAGCCTTCTCTCTCTCTCTCTCTTTCTCTCTTTCTCTCACTCTGTCGATCCGAGGAGGAGCAGCATAGCCATGTGGTACTCCCGGGACAACAAAGAAGTGCGCATTGGAGTTTAAGCCTAATTGTCATGCGCCATAGGGCGTAATTGTCCCGGGCGTGTGGATGCTGCTGGCTTCTCGGAAAAATGTCTTCGGGGGCTTTCTTTATTAAGGGAACTTTAAAATGTCGAAATCCTTAAACTGCACTTGGGTGTTGTGCCCTTAAATTTTAGGTATGTGGACTCAAAGTTCAGTCATGCTACGGCTAAGCTGATCTAGGTCTAGAGCCTAGACCTATTGCTAGGGTCGTGTCTGAGCTCTCTCTCTCTCTCTCTCTCTCTCTCTCTCTCTCTCTCTCTCTCTCTCTCTGGGCCGAGAAACAGATCAACACGGGGATAAGACAGACAGACAGTTAGATAGATAGATAGATGGGTAGATAGACGTAAGAGAATCCTTTCTACATATCCTCATGTATCCCTGGCCAAATGAATTGAATAATGGCAAGTATATCTCGACAACCGACATTCGCCAGAACCGCATGTTCTATCCCGCGATACAAGGAGAGAAAAAAAAAGAGGGAAAACGAAGGACCAGAGTTAAATTTTTCGTAATTTTCATATTTTTACTCAAAATATATTATAATTATGATTACTGATGAGTTATAAATGCTTTATTTCACAGAATATTTCGAGTTAAAATCGGGGAAAATCGTGCTACTTGGCAACTGCCACCGGGAGTCTGGGGCTGCTGTGAGAACAGCTGGTAAGCCGGCCGGTCAGTCAGCGCTTGGGAGAGGAGGAGAGTAGTCGTGCAAACATCCTCTTGCTCTGCGCATGCTTGGGAGAAGTACCCTTCCTTTTTTTTCCACCCCAATTTCCAACATTGCTGTTGGAAGTGCTTTCAGTGCGTGACAACGTTGGATACCGAGAGTGAACTGTGACAACAATTTGAAAACGAGCCTAGGACTACCCTTTGGAGAGGACTTAGAGGGAAAAAAGTGATTCTACTGAATATCTCTGGTATGGCAGTGACATTGTTTACAAATGGACTCCTCGTGTTCCTGACAGAAAAAAGTTATTAATTAAAAATAAACAGCTTAATTGACCAGTTAAGGACATCCCTAGCCAATGATTAACCAGATGAATCATTAACCTAACCATTTCTAAGAAGTGGCGACGCCCAAAGTGACTTTTCAATATCATTTTTTCGAATCAAAAAATCTGAAAGAAATTTAGATTTTTTTTTACCAATTTCGGGAAAAATGGAAGACCTCTACTGTTCGGAGGCGCCGGCCACGTGTCCCGAAGGACCCATCGCAGAGGCGGATCCTACGCTGCTGGACGACCACAGAGTCCTGGACAATCTGCTGCACTTGCAGCCGTACAGCATTCCTCCGCAGGACTATTTCCTACACATCCAGAACGACATCCAGCCCTACATGCGGAAGGTCGTTACGAAGTGGATGATGGAGGTGAGATGATTGGTCCATTTTTTGTTTATCTCATTTATTTGGTTTTTTGAGTTTGTAAATTTGCCTAATTCAAAATTCTGCACAAAAATATGTAAATTTTTTTACGTAAAATACCCGAAGCCTATGTGAAAAATCTGTCTACAATTTATGTAGACTTTTTTTTTAGTTTGTAAATTAGCCTATTTGAAACTTTGCAAAAAATTATGTATTTAGTTTTTTGAGTTTGCATATGATCCTAATTTAAAAAATCTGCTAAAAATATATTTTTTGTAAATATTGCATATTTTATATAATGAGGTTTCATTTTAGTCATCGCCTGAGCGTCTTTTCGAGTTTGCAAATTAGCCTAAGGGAAAATGTTTGCAAAATTATAAAATTTGAGAGATTTTTAGTTTGCAAGTTAGCCTACGTGAAATGACTGCAAAGAAAATTATAGTTTTTTTTGTTTGCTAATTAATGATCAATCTCATTTTTCGTAATAGTTCGCAGTTTGCAAAAGTAGTTGAAATTTTGCGAAAATGAAAAATCTGGAGGTTTTTTAGTTTGTAAATTACCGAACTATAAACATTTTTCGAATTTGTAAGTTATCCTACGTAAAAATGTTTGAGTTTGCTAATATGGAAAAAATATAAATCCAATTTTTAAGCTACAGTATATTAAAAATTGGTCAAAAATTAGAAATTTAGGTTATTCAACTTGACCTAAATCAATAAAAACTTTATAAACCCAAATATTTCATATGTTTCAACTAGCAGACCTATTTAAACCACCTTGTTTGAGCCACGTATTTAGGCCTAAGTTTATTAATTGTTCAGTAATTTTTAATTTTATTTTTGGGATATCGGGTTTATTCACTGAATTTTTTTACCTCTAAGTAATTCTCGTTGCTTAAAATTGCTGATTTTTAGGCCTACGTTGTGACAAGTCAGAAAAAGGTACCCTAATTTATAAAGGAAATATAGGCCTATGCATGTAAGGTGTGATATTATTATTATTATTATTATTACGACGCAAATTACTAACTTACAAGTCAAAGATAGGAAAATGCTTAGAAAAAATTCCTACTTATCACCCGTCCCAGCTCCGAGCCAGACTTATCAGGGCTGATAACACCACGGCTCGACTTCCGCCACTGAACGAATGAATGAACGTGTAAGAACTTACGAACCGTTCTAATGTCGAGCAAAGGTGAACGTATTTACTATTACTACTGTGCATATACCCGGGCCGTTCCTTGATAGTATATAATAGAGTTAAGATAACGGCTATCTTTTAAAATACGATAAGGGCTTGGATGTTGTTGGACCACCTTTTATTTTCAAGGCCGATTTCTGTGTGTGTGATGCTTTTCTCAGGGTGTGTATGTGTGTATACATGTGTATGCATGCGTGTATATACACGTGTGTATTTGTGCTAATAGACTGTGCGTGTGTGTTTGAGTTGACCCTGGCGTATGGTACGAAGGCTGATGAAGTTCTGAGGAAATACCAAACCTGACACATGACACTCTCCTCTCTCTCTCTCTCTCTCTCTCTCTCTCTCTCTCTCTCTCTCTCTCTCTCTCTCTCTCTGGTTACTTCTGATTGTTAAGGAAATTCTCCCGTGTTGTTACCCCATCGTCATAGGGATTGAACTCTCTCTCTCTCTCTCTCTCTCTCTCTCTCTCTCTCTCTCTCTCTCTCTCTCTCTCTCTCTCTTACTGTTTCCTCATCTTCAAAGGAATCGAGTGCTGGTCATATTCGATCTGACCGCGAGAGAGAAAGTCATTATTGACATCAGAAATGCAAAATGCGTTCGTGTACAGTACCTGTCCCGTCTCTATTTTAAACCGGCGGCTCTTTTAAGTCTATTTTTATCTTCGCAATGAACTCCTTCAGGTAGTCTGGGGCTCCTGAAGGACTCTTATCTAGATTCCTACTTTGAGTGTGTGTGTGTGTGTGTGTGTGCGCGCGCGCAAAGGTCATATGTCCCCCATGGGACGGACCAGGAACCCTGGGGGTGTTGGGGGTAGTAGAGGCCCTTTCTATTTTTGCCAGACATCAAGGGAGCCACCAGCCTGTCGTAGCAGGAGTTGACCACACATTAATAATTTTGTCCCTACGGCTGCTGGTGGCTGGCCCAAGGGCTCTGCCCCACACATCCTGCGGGAATGGGGGTGGGTTTATTTCGAGTAAATCCTACAAAGAAGTCCTGCAAGAATTGGAGTCCTGTTTTCGCGTAGTCCTACTAAAGCAGAATAATAGAAGGCGTTAGTACTAGTTATAGGATTCTAGTGTTATTTTGGGATACTAGTCATATTTCTAGGATTCTAGTGCCTTTTGGGGATGCCTTTGACAAATAGGATGTCTCTTGCCTTTATTTACATCCTATTATCCTAATTTTAAAATGCTCAGGCCTACAGAGAACTTTAAATTTATATTTATATATGTGTGACCCCAATTTCGCCTTACGATACCGCATAGGTCTACACATATGCTAGCTTATTCTCGCACAGACACACCCTCTCTCTCTCTCTCTCTCTCTCTCTCTCTCTCTCTCTCTCTCTCTCTCGTCCTCGTCGTCTTAGGCCTAGAAATGATTATTGCTCCCAAGGCCTTTCTGTACAAAGGACAGTTTTCCCTTTTAAGTGCTAGAGCTATATGGTATCAGCACCCATAGCTAGCAAAGGAAGG
Organism: Macrobrachium rosenbergii; assembly: GCF_040412425.1. Lineage (NCBI taxonomy): Eukaryota > Metazoa > Arthropoda > Malacostraca > Decapoda > Palaemonidae > Macrobrachium > Macrobrachium rosenbergii. The sequence continues at coordinate 21,811,021 of NC_089787.1, read as the reverse complement.
AGAGAGAGAGAGAGACCTTCGAGTTTTACGGTGTCGTGTTAACCGGTTCCACTGAATAGGTCCTACTTGTAAGTTTTGGGAACTGGGACTTTAGGTCCTTGTTGCTGGGCTGAAGGGCCCAATTTTTCGAGTGGATGTGGCCTATAAAAACGTTGCTAGTAAGAGCTTTGTAGCCCATAAAAACGTTGCTAGTAGCTTCGTGGTATAGTAGCTTCGTCTCTAAAAACGTGGCTAGTATGACCTTTCTGCTCGTAACGTTTCACGTGGACATTAGTACTAGTAGGGTGTTTAACTGTTAAGCTAGTAGCTCTAGAAGACTGTGTTTGACTGCTAGTAGTTGTATTAGGCTGTGTTTAACTGCTAGTAGCTGTATTAGGCTGTGTTTAACTGTTAGTAGCTGTAGTAGTAGGCTGTGTTTAACTTTTAGTAGTTCTAGTAGGCTGTGTTTGACTGTTAGTACCTCTAGCAGGCTGTGTTTGACTGTTAGTAGCTCTAGAATGCTGTTTGACTTTTGTAGCTGTAGTAGGCTGTGTTTAACTTTTAGTAGCTCTAGAAGGCTGTGTTTAACTGTCACGTCTTATAAAGGCCTATGTGCCTTATTGATATTTAAATAACAGTCTAATTGTGCCTGTTTATATGCAAACTATATTTGCAGCTGTTTATGTACAAACTATATTTGTGCATGTTAGCAGCTATTTATATGCAAACTATATTTGTGCTGTTTATATGCAAACTATATCTGCAGCTGTTTATATGCAAACTATATTTGAGCTGTTTGCATGCAAACTATATTGGCAGCTGTTTATATGCAAACTGTTTGAGTTTTAAAAATGAAAACTATATTTACAGCTGTTTATATGCAAACTACATTAGGCTATGCTCTTAACTGACGTAGGCCTACAAGGAGGCATTCCAGCCTGGTATAATTACGCTTTCCTTAATTAAGCATGTTGATAATTCCCTGATAATTTAGACATTCTGGCTTGATATAATGATGAATTACTTCATTAAAACCTGTTGATAATTCCCTGATAATTATTGATTGCAACTTGGAATCATTGCAGGCAAGTTGATAGACCTACAGTCAATAATTATTCAATGATTTGTTTCGATACCAACTTGTACTTTTTAAATGGCTCCGAGACGTTATGTAGGTCACAGGGCCTGTCTGTGCTTGAAGTCAAGAAGGGCCTACTCTCTGTCACCTGGTGATTTTGGGGAAATGGTCCTTTTGGCCCGGGGGTAACAAAGGCGACATTTGGCCATTTGAATGGAACCGCTATTCGTAGGAGGCCTAAATGATAGCGACTACGTAGGCCTATATAGGCCTATAGACTAGTTTCACGTGGCCTGGACCCCATGTTTTGCAACTTAGCTTCCTGACAAAGCGTTTTGCATGTTGGTATAGGCCTATGCACGAGAAATCTCTTTGGGTATTGCATAAATTCTTGATGATAGTCTCTAAGTCTATCATCTTTGCTAGCACGATATACCGCGATAACTCCTCTTGCTTGTTTATGGCCTGTGGTAGGCCTACCATAGGTATAGGCCCTGCCTACCCATGGGAATTTGGCTGGGCTTACGTGGTTACCATACACCTTCTTAGTTCCAATTACGCAACCGATTTGAACCAGTTCTTTCATACTTTTTGATAATGCGTAAGATACGAAACTCATTTTGACATACGAACAAACCAGCTGCTGTATAATACATCAATGGATAATTAACCTGGATGCTGGTTGTATTTACCTGAGAACAGGTTAATTGGTCTTGTCAGTTTTGTTTGTGTTCAGAGTACTTTCTCTTCAGCCCCGGAGCCGAGTTTGAGATCCGAGTAGAATCTTTGTTAATTTCTGTATTCGCTTTTAGTATGACAACGAAATTCACCTGTTGAATGTAATTCAGGATAACTTCCTACATTATTATTATTATTATTATTATTATTATTATTATTATTATACTACTTACAAAGATGAAACCTATTCATATGAAACAAGCCCACCAAAGGGGCCACTGACTTGAAATTCAAGCTTCCAAAGAATATTAAGGTGTTCGTTAGGAAAAAGTAAGAGGAAGTTAAGTGAAATACAGAAAGAAGGGATCCCACTTATTAAAAAGAAAAAAATAAATAAATGAACAGATAAATAGATAAAAATGTATTAAAATGCAAGAATACATTTATATCTGTATATTTATTATTTTAGTGAATTAGCAGAGATTAGAACTAAATTTTGGTTAGTTTCTGTATCGTCTTAGATGCAAAAAGTATATTTAGCAGAGATTAGAACTAAATTTTGGTTAGTTTCTGTATTGTCTTAGATGCAAAAAGTATATTTAGATTCACTTATTCCTAATAATTCAAAATGACGTCCATAGATGAATTAGTAGCGGCTGAGTCTATGGTTTTAGAGTATAATATATTAAGTTTGGGATGAAATGGAATTTGTAACACTTATAAATTCAGTCATCAACTATCAACCTGGATAACTATAATTTGAATATCTTTCTTAACAAATATTTGATAGTGCAACTGCTTTGAGGTTTTCCTCCTGTTACACCCTTCAGACCTACCAGCTCTCAATTTCCTCTCCAGAGCTGAATGACCTCATGGGTCCAGTGTTTGGCCTTGGGCCTAAGCTACATTCAAGTGCATATTCAAATCTATATTTATCCCATCTTGTCTCTCAGGTCTGCGAGGAACAGGCTTGCGAGGACCAGGTGTTCCCCGTGGCCATCAACTTCCTGGACCGCTTCCTCTGTACCTGCGTCGTGCAGAAGACTCAGCTGCAACTCCTGGGGGCGGTCTGCCTCCTGCTGGCGTCGAAGCTGAGGCAGTGTCGCCCCCTCTCGGTCGAGCTCATGTCCTATTACACCGATTACTCCGTCAGCGCTGAGGAGATTAAGGTAGGAGGTTGAGTTTTTATTTTTCTGAGGGGAGTTTTTTTTTTTGGCATTTTTTTTTTTTTTTATTTAGGGGCGTTGGTTGGTTTGTATATGTGTTTTTTTTATTTTTCCTGTTTTTTTTTCTAATTTAGATACCTTTCATGTTTTTTTTTTTGGGGGGGTCGATTTGAACCTGTTTTTTTTTTTCATTTAGGTGCCTTTCATTTTTTGGGGGGTTGATTTGAACCGATGTTTTTTTTCTTATTTTGTTGGGGTGGTCGATTTGATAGTTTTTTTTTTTTTTAATTTAGGCACCTTGTTTTTTGAGGGGGCGTTGATTTGAGCATATGTTTCTCCCGATTTTTTTTTTTTTTTTTTTTGCCTCTTTTCGAGTTATTAATGGGGGGGTGCAGTTTCAACCTATTATTTTTAATCAGGTGCTTTTTTTTTTTTTTTGGGGCCCTGTGTTTTTCAATATTTTTTGTAGCATAAAATTAAGCATGTTTCATGTTTTTTTTCTGATTTTTGTCCCCTTTAATGTTTTTTTTATTTTTATTTTAGTATATTTAAAAAGCCACTACAGACTTTACTTATATAACAATGGACGGTTATTATAATCTTTAAAAAAAAAAACCCACGCATAGAAAAAATACTCTTTCATAACTCTGGGAAACTCTGGGCCAGATTTTCAAGTGGAGTCCAAACTAACCACAGTTTTTTTCGTAGGGTTTTTTTTTTTTTTTTTAATTCCTCTTAGGCCGTGTCAGTCACTCAGTCAGGTTAAGGTTTTTTTTATAGCCGTCATTTTAGTACCAGGAATGTGTTTTATTTTCCTTCAAGGGAGTTTTTTTTTTTTTCTTGAAGTCATCTCACTCGGAAAATTGACTCAGAGTACGGGTGGTTATTTTTTTTTTTTTTTTTTTTTGTAAGTTGGGACAGATTACTGTCGTCTCGATGATTGATAGGAACGTAGATGTTGTGAGAAAGCCTTTCTCTCTCTCTCTCTCTCTCTCTCTCTCTCTCTCTCTCTCTCTCTCTCTCTCTCTCTCTCAACTGAAATATTGAAAACCATTTTAGTACATTATTTACGTATGGGACTTGTGACCGAGAATCTCTCTCTCTCTCTCTCTCTCTCTCTCTCTCTCTCTCTCTCTCTCTCTCTCTCAACGGACTTATTGAAAACTATTTTAATATATTAGTTAAGTGTAGGATTGGTTGTAACTAAAAATTCTCTCTCTCTCTCTCTCTCTCTCTCTCTCTCTCTCTCTCTCTCTCTCTCTCTCTCTCTCTCTCTCTCTCTCTCATTCATTGAAAGCCATTTCAGTATATTGGTTACCCGTGGGACAACTTCATAATAAATAAAAGTATACAAAAACAGAGAGAGAGAGAGAGAGAGAGAGAGAGAAATATCACAGACCTCATGAACATCGGAGAATTTCATCTCATCTCTCACTCACGTCAGCCTTAGACAAAGTGGGAGTAACGTGACCGCCTCATGTCTCTCTCTCTCTCTCTCTCTCTCTCTCTCATTTGCATGGAACGGTTCATTAGCTCTATGGAGACGAACTATAGGCCGTTTCTATTACTCAAAAACTTTTTTCCCTCCATGTTTTTGCCCTCATACATATGCACAGAGAGAGAGAGAGAGAGAGAGAGAGAGAGAGAGAGAGAGAGAGGGGGTGACATACCCTAACCCCCGGGTACCCCCAAGGGACAGCTGCATCGCTAGGTAATGGGTTAATTATTCCTCGATATTAAGTGATTACCTGTTGGATTGAACGATGTTCATATACATGGGTATACATCACTTACTGATGCGTGCAAACCCACACGCAAATTGACGCGCTTGCGCCTGCGTACACACACATAAACACACACACACACACACACACCTGGAGCAAGTTTGACTTTTCTTCTTACCCTTCAATTCAAAGCAATCTGCAATTACCATCATTTAACAACTGCTTGCTTGCTCGTCCTATGGAAAGAGCGGGGGGAAGGGGGGTTAATACCCCCCTCCCCTAGACCTCTCCCCTACCCCATAGGCCTATTTCGAAAAGGCAAAAACATCACCGAGATCCCCGGATGTGGGATTTTTTTTTTTTTTTTACCTTTGACGACCAAAGCCTATGCCTATATACTGTAGATCCCCTATTGGTTAACTGAGCAGAATTATTCTTTTTTGGGTCTACTCACAGTTATATAGGCCTCTACGGCCAGTTCCCCCGTAGGCCTATTAACGATCGTTTATTGCCGAGCTTTTGGAACTGAATATAGAGTTTAGGCCAAAGGCCAAGCACTGGGACCGATGAGGTCGTTCAGCGCTGAAACGGAAATTGACAGGAAAAAGGTTTGAAAGGTGTAACAGGAAGTAAGCCTCGCAGTTGCACTATGAGTCAGTTGTTAGGAGAGGGTGGAAAGTAAGATGGAAGAAGGAGAATATGAAAGGAGGTACAGTAAAAGGAACGAAAGGGGTTGCAGCTAGGGGTGCCAAGGTTTTGGGGAAATGAATGAATGATGATGATAATAATGATGATAATAATAATAAGTGATATAATTATAAATATTAATATGATGATTAATGATGAGTGATGATGATACATACCGATGATATTGTGGCATATCCTTGATCAGGAAGTGATAATTATAATGATGATAATAATATTCATTCTAGATCAGCATCAGTGTATAAGTCATCTCTCTATTAGAAGCGTCTCAGATGTTTGAGGGTAAAGTGCAAAGGGTAGGGGGAATGGGAAGGGGGTTTTTTGGGGGTCCTCCTCCCTCTCTCCCTCCCTCCTCCCTCCTACACCTAACCAGGCTTCAAACTCCCCCCCCCCGGCCTTATAAACATACACGGACGCTGCAGTATTAAGGGCACGTGCTTCCAATTGGAAGGAAGTCTCACTTCGCTGCTTCCATGAATTGTTTATGACACTCTCTCTCTCTCTCTCTCTCTCTCTCTCTCTCTCTCTCTCTCTCTCTCTCTCTCTCTCTCTCTCTCAAATAAGTTCCTGAAAACAGACATTTTACCTCAGAAAATTAATAGCTTTTGTGCATTGCTAAGACTGTTTGATAAATCTCTCTCTCTCTCTCTCTCTCTCTCTCTCTCTCTCTCTCTCTCTCTCTCTCTCTCTCTCTCTCTCTCTCTCTCTCTCTCTCAAATGAGTTCCTGAGGACAGACATTTTCCCTCAAAAAGATAATATCGTTTACGCTTTGCCAAGACCAAATCTGATTTATTTCTTTTTATTTATACATATTTTTGGGATGGGTGGAAGGGGGTTCTGGGTTGGTCCTAGACCCCCTCCCCTCCTATCCCCCCACCACAAGCTGTCTATAACAATGCCATTTATACAAACACACACATACACACAACCAGTAAGTGTCCAGTCCCATTCCCCCGCCAAAATAGCTTAGCACGCCACGCAAAAGAATTGACGTAACCGATCGATTATCGGTAATCCCCTCTGTAAGAGCGGTTAAGTTAGTAGGAGTTATCAGCCATCACCTGCCAGTTTTAGCTTTGTGTGTGTGTTTTGCAGTTGTCAAAAGTTGCTTGTGTATAAACAATTCATGAGGTCTTCTGTAGCAGATGGCAACTGCTCTCTCCGTTGATGGCTTCTGAAGCAAACCAGCTTCGTCCATCAAATGTCATTTTTATTTGTTTACCGAGTGCCAATTTTAGCTTTGTGTGTTTCTGCAGTTGTCAAAAGTTGCTTGTGTATAAACAATTCATGGGGTCTTATGCAGCAGCGGGAATCTTTCTCTCTCTCTTGATGGCTTCAGAAACAAACCAGCTTCGTCTGTCAAATGTAATTTTTATTTGTTTATCAAGTGCCAATTTTAGCTTTGTGTGTTTTGCAGTCGTCAAAAGTTGCTTGTGTATAAACAATTCATGAGCTGTTCTATAAAAGCTGGACCCCCTTGTCTTCGGCTTCTAACACATAGCAGCTTCCTCTGTCAAATATAATTTCTATATATGAATTTTCCAAGTGCCAATTTACCTTTGTGTCTTATATTTTTGTAGCTGTTAAAAGCTGCTTGTGTATAAAACAATTCAAGAGCCGTTTTACAACAGCAGAAATCTCTCTCTCTCTCTCTTGACGGCTTCGGAAACAAACCACATTCCTCTGTCAAAATACAATTATATTTTATGATTTTTCCAAGACGTTGGGCTGTGGGAAAAAGACATCATCCTTGGATGATTGGTAGGACCCTCGGTATGCCGACGATCCGAAATCCTACAGGGCTCCCGGGCATTGGTTTGGGCATATGCCCTTGCCCTCACTGGGTATGCCCTCGTAACTGACACTGCCGATTTCCGGTGGGCGCCCCAGGAAGGACGGGCGCTTTTAGCTGTCGCAAAAAGCGATTCTGTCCCAAATTTATTGACGGGCAAATAAGACAGGGAGGATGCGTAATGTGATGTCGGGCCTTTGTCTTGAGATGATAATTCTCTCTCTCTCTCTCTCTCTCTCTCTCTCTCTCTCTCTCTCTCTCTCTCTCTCTAACGGTAACGGTTTTCCTGCGATGATTGAGAGAGGCCCAAGATGGTCGATTGTAATAACGTTCATATCCCATGAAATTTTCGGTGGTCTCGGAGGGCCACCAAGACGTAGGGGTCCTAATTTTTTGAAGCTTTAAGGTACCCCCTAAATCCGCCCCACCCCCAGAACCCCACCCCCTTCCACCCGAAAATGCCATGGGCTTAACGTCTTAGAAATGGTTCCTTCGAGCGAACTAAGATGTTTGCAAGCGGGCCTCTAAAGCTGTACTACATTACATTGATTCTTTTTACCCAGCGTATTTCATATGGAACAATCCCACCGCACGGGCCACTGACATGAAATTCAAACTTCCAAAGAATATTGCAGTGTTCGTTTGAAAGAAATAAAACAAGAGATAATAGAAAATTCAGAAGAGAAGAAGTCAGTCATTAGAAAAGCAAAAAAATAGAAATGAATTGAGCAAATAAATAAATGTATAAAAATATAAGTAAATTATTGAAATACAAGGGGAATTGTTTTATGGTAGCATTGATGCAGTCTTATGGAAGTTCTGTTTATGATATATGTAATTAGATTTTTTTTTTTTTTTTTTTTTGCCGAAATTGGACGGTTAAATTCTCCTACCTGTCATTATCATCCCCGTCGCATGTGACCGATCCCTGTCACGATAGCTAACTGATTGATAACTGACATATCTCGGTGACACGCTATTGACAGTCTCATCCAAGTTCACTCGCCCTGAGAATTGCCCAAAACCCATTAGTGGCGTCAGGAAATCTTAATTGATTATTAGGGGTATGGGCATTTGAATTTGACCATATTACCATGACTGGGCGTCGTATATACGCCATTTTATGCCCCGTACCTTTGTACCCTCAGGGGTATGGATTGTATGCGGGGGATTTTAATTTAATGTTAAATATGAAGGTGAAACTGTGTTTTAAAATGACATAACGTGAAAATCTGAAGCAAGTTATAATTTATGATTATGATTATGACTGCCTTTGTGGTATGATGGAATGAAGAGGGAGGGTGGATTATAAGTGAGGGTCTTGGTGGAATTTTCCTCCTCCTCTTCCTCCTCCTCCTCCTCCTCCTCCTTCTTTCCTCTTCTTCCTAAAGGCTAGGAAGAAGGAAGCCGACATAATAGGGGACAGATTACGGGTCGGGTATTTTGGGCATGACAAAGGTTGAAGTAGTAATTCCTTCCATCAGTCAAACGGGGGATTGGGGGGGACATTTGCCCCCCCCTCCTCTCTCTCTCTCTCTCTCTCTCTCTCTCTCTCTCTCTCTCTCTCTCTCTCTCTCTCTCTCTCTCTCTCTCTCATTTCGAAGATCTTGAGTTAGCACGGAGAAAGGGTGTTTATTATTTTATTAATCACAGAATGAATTTAATGAATTCGTTGCGATTTTACGATGAAATTTACGATCATTCATCAGATTCATTCATTAAAATTTTACTGTATAGTATAATTCATTCATTGAACTTTACTTCATGCATGGGTGTTCATTCAATAAATTTTTACAATAAAATGTAATTCATTAACTTTTTTTAAGAATAAAATATATTTCATTTACTGACTTTTTTACAATAAAGTGTAATTCATTCATGATTTATTACAGTAAAGTGTAATCCACTTATGATTTATTACAATAAAATGTAATTCATTCATCGCATTTTTACTGAGGCGCGTCTGTTCATTCATGTAATTATTCAGTGACTGGAGCTGAATTTAGAATGGATAAAAGTCATTCATTTCATTCAGAGGAAAAAATGTCTAAAACAATCTACATAAAGATGAAAATTTACAGCAAATCAGCCAAGTAATTTAACTTATTCATTTAACCTTCAAAACTAAACACCCCCAAAACAGAAGCTTTCAGAACAAAACACCCTTTTTTAATCAGGTCTGCGTGACGTCGCGTCCTCGATTCAAAATAATATTCCCCTTTTTTGATTCGGGAGTCTAATTTTATCATGAGTAACTGCCACCGTCTGCACTGTTTTCGTTGGAGAGTCTAAGAGGATAATTGCACGGCTTTGCAATGCACGACGCCGTGCTAAGGGACGCACGTGCACCCGGGCATGTCTAGGGAGCTATGCCCGAAAGTCGTGCCCCGGGGGGTATGATGGTAGGGGTAGGATTCTACCTCGTTGCGGTAATCTCTATTTTAATTTAGTGAATATATTTTTTCTGATCAACTGATTACTCTCTCTCTCTCTCTCTCTCTCTCTCTCTCTCTCTCTCTCTCTCTCTCTCAACTTATGCCAACAGAAGTACCCTGTATTTTCCAGGCGACCTGCCCATGGCGTTCCGTTCCTCGTCCATTTCGGGGATCGAACGCAGTTCTACCCGGCTATGAGCTGGGTTTGGCGGGTTGGGGCGGGGATGAGTCATCTTCCTCCGCAATTTATTTATAATTTTTTTTTTTACCCGTTCTCGGGTGTATGACCTTGTATCACTTGCGTGGATGAGTTGCATATGTGCTTGTGTGAGAGAGAGAGAGAGAGAGAGAGAGAGAGAGAGGAGTTCAACTGGCTTTATGGAATATATTATGTATACGGCGCTTATTATTATTTTTTGGGGGTGGTGTCAAGACTTTAGTTAGCAAAGCAATTTTAATTCCTCAATGCATTTTGTTATAGTGCATTCACCATTGCTTGCATGCACGCATTTCTTCGTGAATGCAACGTGCTTGCGTGCGGGCAAAACGCATGCATCTATATATATATATATATATATATATATATATATATATATATATATATATATATATATATATATATATATATTTATATATATATAAATCCTGAACATTCCTGTAATACCTCTTATGTAGTAAACAGTGTTACAGACAGACTTTTCATACAGACTTTAGACCTTTCGTATAGACGTACAGACTTATGGCTTTCCCAACAAGAGAGTCTCTGCTAAACATCTCTTGTCTTATTTGTGTAATTATTTATTTTTCCCCAAGAGTGTAGGCCGGGGTTCGAATTACGTGGGAGTGTCATTCGAGCGGTAAATGAAACGGGTCTCTCTCTCTCTCTCTCTCTCTCTCTCTCTCTCTCTCTCTCTCTCTATATATATATATATATATATATATATATATATATATATATATATATATATATATATATATATATATATATATTTTATATATATATATATATATTTATCTAATATATATATATTTTATCTAACTGTCCCTAACTGAGAATCATTATAGAATTGTTCCTAATTGAGAATCATCTTGCAAATTGTTCCTAAATGAGAATCTTCATAGGAATTGCTCCTGATTGAGAATCTTCGAAGGAATTGTTCTTGCTTGAGAATCCTCATAGGAATTGTTCCTAATTGAGAGTCATCTTAGGTAGGAACCGTTTCTAATAGAGAATCATCTTAGGAATAGTTTCTACCTGAGAATCTTCATAGGAATTGTTCTTGTTTGAGAATCTTGTTGGGAATTGTTCTTGTTTGAGAATTTTCATAGGAATTGCCCCTAATTGAGAATCATCTTAGGAATCGTATCTAATTGAGAATCATCTTAGGAATCGTATCTAATTGAGAATCATCGTAGGAATCGTATCTAATTGAGAATCATCATAGGAACAGTTTCTACCTGAGAATCACTTCGTGTATATACGGCAACACAGTAAACCTTTTCCGCTAATGTTTAGCATTTAGATGCGCAGAGCCCCCAAAACAATCATCCCTTAATGGCTGCCGCTACGCACTTCAAAGGGCTTCGCCCGCCCGCATGCGCGCCCGACTCCCCAAAAACAGTACCATCCTTATGGGCCTTCCAGGGCATTAATCGCTGCACCCTTATTTTTGGTCCGGCACTTTGCAGATCCTCTAATCCGTCTTGGGTATAAATCTGCGTTCGGTCCCTTATTCGTCTTCTTAGGTATGTAGCACTGACTCGGGCCAATGCCTTGGGGTTATTAGGGGTTAAAGGTCACTACGTCACGTCGAAGACGGGTACAGGACGCAGGAATCGGACGAGGGAAGGACTCAAATAGTAGCTGGAGATGATAAGGTGGGTTCTGTTGGCTTATCTGCAATCGGAACTCCACCTTGACATAAATAACGCGTGGTAGAAGAAGAGTATCTTCTTCTTCTTCTTTGGCCCTCTGTCGAAGCCTTCTGGGGATAAAGCGGGTATTTCTCTCTCTCTCTCTCTCTCTCTCTCTCTCTCTCTCTCTCTCTCTCTCTCTCTCTCTCTCTCTCATCACAGCATCGTGAGATTGCAACGGCAGGCTTTGCAATCCACCCATGAGATTGTTGACAAGTGCAGATGGATGAATGAGGCAATTTTTTACCATTTTTTTTTTCATCTGCATACCTACGCCAAAAAGGGTCCCAGGAAACACAGTACTTAGCATTGAGAGATTGTCATCGCCAGCACATCTGCAACAACAGGAGGAGGAGGAGGAGGGGAGGGGAGCTTCTAGGGAGACCTTCCTCCCTCCTACCACTTTGGACCCATGGCCCAAATAATCGGCCTCAATCCCATCTAGTCCTTTTTATTTTTTTATTATTATCTTTCTTCCTTCCGCTTCTCTGAGGAAGAGGAGCATATCCTATACCGTTGGCAGAGGTCAGGTCTCTCTCTCTCTCTCTCTCTCTCTTGTGTAGAGTGTCTCTTTCTCTCTCCTGTGTCGAATCGCTCGCTCTTTCTCTCCAGGGTACAGTCTCTCTCTCTCTCTCTCTCTCTCTCTCTCTCTCTCTCTCGGCAGTGTATAGGAGAGAGATCTCTAGAGAGAGAGAGAGAGAGAGAGAGGCAGTGTATAGAGAGAGAGAGATCTTGGAGAGAGAGAGAGAGAGAGAGAGAGAGAGAGAGAGAGAGACGGCTTACCACAGCGTTATGCAAATGTTAGTCGGAATCCATTTGTCCTTGCAATTCCTCAGAAGGGGAAGAAAAAAAGATATGTCGCCCCGAGGCGGCCGGAACCAAAGGGACTTAGGAAGGAAGAGGGAGGCTCCAAAGGACTCCAAAGGTCTCCAAAGGCCTTCAGGAGGCTCCAGAAATGCAGGTCTCGAGTTCACTCGCCATCCTGATGGAAATCAGGCAATGGATGTCAAACTAATGGCATATTAATAGGTTATGTATGGTGATGGCAGCCGCTCTCTCTCCCCTCCCCCCTCTCTCTCCCTTTTGCCAAAATGGTTTTTGGGATGACAGGGCCCTTGGTAGACCGGGGAGGGGGCCTATAAGATTTTGGGGGTGGGGTGGGCTAAATAGGCACTTCTTTCTTTGCTGTGGGTCGTTTAGCATTTGTCATGTAATGGGACCCAAAAATATTTTTTGAAAGGCCTGAATATCCTGTGGTTTCTGTATTCATAAGAATATTTAAAAAATTACTTCAAGGTAGAATACTGATTTCAAGCATCATCTGAGGAAAGAATACCATTGAAAATAATACTTCTGGGAAGAATACCGCTTTCAGAATTTGGATTAGTTAATTGCAGCATCACCTCGAGAAAGAAAGAATGCCATTGGGGAAAAAAAGTACTTCGAGGTAAAATACCTTTTGAAATCATATGAAGACAGAATACCTTTCGGCAAAAAAAATTTCTATGTAGAATACCGCATTCAAAATTTCTGTTAGTTAACTGCAACATCACCTCGGGGTAGAACACCAATTGAAGCCCAGATACTTCGACATGGAATACCGCTTTCAAACAGTGGTCTAGTGTGAATGACATCATTAACCAGGTCACGCAGCTTGGAGATATGTATCCATTAAACTAATTAGTTTTGGCAAACTAATTCTCACCCCGCTCCCTGGTCACCCTCCCCCCTTCCCCCCCCCCAGCTCCGAAAACAACTGGTCGTGGCACCTGGCCCAACAACTGACCCTACGTGACCTTTTGTGTACGGGTTCGACCTCGTATGCACCCAGCTGTTCTTGGGGTAACGTGATCTGTTATTTATGTTTTCCATGATTGTTAGAATGCTTTTTATTTTTTTATTATGATGGTTATCTTCTGAATGATAATAATAATAATAATAATAATAATAATAATAATAATAATAATAATAATAATAATAATAATAATAATAATAATAGTATGACTTTCAAGTCAATGGTCCCTGTGGGCTTGTTCAATAGAAATAGGGTTCATCTTCTGAACAACAATAATAATAATAATAATAATTTCAAGTAAATGGCCCCTGTGGGTTTCTTCAATATGAATAGGGTTCTTCTTCTGAATAATAATAATAATAATAATAATAATAATAATAATAATAAATCTAAAAGCACAAACCATGGAACGAGGCCTCTTCTCGTCCATTACAGGCCTACGACAATAACATCATCAAGCAATTTGTTCCCGCGCGATGGTTATATTTTTGGGGGGGCGGATATTGGCAACATATGGCCTGGTGGTCCAGAGGTTATGATGCGAAAATGGGAAGAGGTTTTGGCAAAGGGGATTTTTAGGTCGTCGTTAAATGGGCATAAATGAGATAAGATGATTTTTAGCACTCGGTGTGTGGCGTCACCAAATATCTCCCAGGCTCCATAAGGCAGCCATTTTTCATTTTTAACTTGTATCTGCTGGACTTTGTGTTGATTAAAAAATATATGGTTATGGGTTGATATATATATATATATATATATATATATATATATATATATATATATATATATATATCAAATATAAGGAGCCTATAAAAACGCTAAAATGTGGGAAAAAAGGCTATATTTCAGAGACCAAAGTGTCTCTCTCCTCAGGCAAATATCTGATGGAATTCTGTTTTAACAGAAAATATTTCACAGTATATGTATCTATACACATATATACATAATGCATACACAAAGAGAAAGCCTTTAATGAGCATTTTCACTTATGCTCCGTCCAAGAATAGTTGTTAGTTATTTTTTTTAACATTGAATATTCAAGAAAATTGTTTTTACATATTTTTTTAATTAAAAAATTTTTTTTGTTTCTGAAAAAATCAAGGAATATTCATTGTTATACAACGATTCATAAACAATCACTTTGCCTTCATTATTGCATTGCGTTTAAAAAAAAATTATGAATTTTGAAAATTTTTGAGTAATTTCTTTTAATCCGTCGCCTGGACGTGTGACAGAATGAACAAATAACTAAACAAATAACTCTTAATTAAAATATATAGATAATTCAACAAACAAAATGTGACAACACCATCACTATGTGAGAGAGAGAGAGAGAGAGAGAGAGAGAGAGAGAGGGCACAAGGTGGTCGAGGTCCTTGTCCCAGTGAGCTGTGCCCCAGTGGCGTCTATGGGCAGTTGGCTCCCCCTCCCCCGCCTCGATCTGCCCAACAAAAATTTTTAGGCTTAGTTATCCCCCTAGCGGAACTCTGTGACGTCATACGCGTGGTGGTGTGACGTCACTTAATAAATATAGATCTGTCGCCAAGATTCTTGAAGCTTCTGATATGTAGAAAGTTCAGACGTTTTTTTCCAGGTCGATTCGAAATGCCTGTTGGGTGTCTTGGCGTATACAGAAAGCCTATGGAATATTCTGTGGAAGGCCTAAGAAATATTCTATAGAAGGCCTACCACTGGCCCGTCCTTTTTTTTTTTTTATTTATATTGTGAGGTCACCTCATTATATCTCGGAGATTTGAATTGCCTTTTGAAAAGGGAATAATATGCCTTTTCTTCGGCAGCTGCCCGTTCTTGTGCATTTCATGTGGTTAATTAAAATTCGGGGGGAGGCCTAGAGACGCCTTGGTCGTAGGCCTATATTGATTTTTTTATGTATTTTTTAGGCAAATTAGGAAGCTGTGAAGATTTTTTTATGGGCAGTTTCATAGAAGTTCGTATTTATGACATTATATATATATATATATATATATATATATATATATATATATATATATATATATATATATATATATAAACTTGTTATTAAATCAGTCAAAATATATAAAATTGAACAGTTTTATGCATGACGTTGACCAGCTACATAAAGATAATGTTTTACTATTATTTTTCCTTTTGTGTACATAAATATTTTTAGAAATACCTATTTAATATTTTCCATCAAATATATATAGATATGTTATAAATTATGTATGTTTTCTCTTCTCGTTTTTGTAATTAAACATTTATAAAGATCCTTATAACATTTCACTGCCATACTAATATAATATGTATAATACCTGTGTTCCTCTCTCTTCAACCAGCGGTGGGAGTTGCTCCTGGTGTCGAAATTGGGCTGGGACCTCTCTCCGGTGACGGCGGGAGATTTCATGGACCACCTCCTCAGGCGGCTCCCTACCAGAATAGGCAGGGAGCCTACTGTCAAGAGGCACGCCACAGTCTTCGTCGCCCTGGCCGCCACCGGTAAGTAACAAGGGCAACGCCCCCTTTTCTCCTCCCGCACCGCAGTTAAGACACAAATGTAAACATTGGCATGTGGATTCGCCTGACAGCTTTATAAAGTGACAGTTTGCCCCCACTTAGGCATTCCAGTTGACGTCAGCCTTTACAGGCCTTTAGAGTGATGTCAGCCCTCCCTTCAGACTTACTGACTGACTGACTGACTGACGTCAGCTCCTGTTGTGCTGCTGACGATTGAGACAAACGTGTACATCAGCATGTGGATCCCGCAGTCAGTTTTATAAAGTGGCAATTTGTCCCTCTTATACACATCCCAATTGATGTCAGACTTTAGAGGCCTTCTGACGACTGTCAGCCCTTCCTTCAGACTAACTGACTGACTGACGTCAGCGTCGAATCCACATGCTCTTGCAGTTGTCAGACGTCGAGTCATTGCACTGTTAAATCACACTCGTCGAGTTGGTTCAGCTGGGTATTATGTACCTGTCGAATTGCTCAGGTGTCGCCGTTCGACGTAAGTTGAATTTGGATGTTTTGTGGTGTTAAAAACCTCGTGTCGTATTTGTTTTGCTGTGACACAACCTCAGATACGCTGCAAGTTGTGATTAGGGTTGTGAAAATAATCCCGGAGACCCAGCTGTCAAAACCAAAGTTTGCCTTAGTAGTTGAGATATCAGGCATCAGTAGGTCAGATTATGAAAGCTTAATGCTCGAAGCTTTATCTCGCTGACGAGTGGCGATTCGCCACTGTTTTATGAAGTGTCAACACCTTTCCATATCTCCCCTCCTCCTCCTCCCCTCTATCCCCTCCCCCTCCCCTTCCCCAAACACCGAGGACATACGATAAACAAAGCTACGTACGACAGCTGCTGAGATTTAGAGGCTATCTGGCGGCTGGTTTTGTCAAGGGTTCCGCAGGGGAGGTTCGTAGGGTCCCCGGCATTATTAGGCAATGCTCATCAGAGGCCAAAAAGGTGCCTCCCCCAACCCCCACCCCGCCCTAGACACCCCCATTCCCTTTCGCGCACGTGGATCTATTCAATAGTTGTCTGATGACTGAGTACCACTCCCCCTACCCCTCCCCTGACAGTCCACAGTGGGACCTATCCTCCCCCTCAGTATTTCAAGGATTATTTCCGTAGATTTGTCCCAAATTTCATGTGCTATTTAGATTAGCCCACCCCCCCCTCTCTCTCTCTCCACAAGTACATGTTTTGCTTCCTAACCCCTTGCGTAATTTTGTCAACATCGTTACGGACACACACACACGCACACTTTCCGGTGCAACATCGTCATCATCCTCATCATCATCATCACGGCCCGTGTGAGCGAATTTTAAGGGGCCCAGGTCCGCACCCCCGATCGATCAGCCAATAGGGAATTAGAGGTGCGACATGTGCATGTCCCTTTTTTAAAGTATTTCGCGTTCTTGCTTGATTTGACTCATTACGACCTCGTTATCAGTCATTTCTGCTCGACGTGCGTATGGACGTGTGTACGTGCGTGTGTGTGCGCGAGCGCCCATCACCGCCGGTCGTAACTTTCCGGAACACGCAGGGTTAAAATCTCCCGAACTGTAGGCACCCCTCTTTCCACCGCGACCAGTCGCGTTCCGTCAGCCAATGGCAGAGCCGGATCGCTCCAGCTGGCACCCGCCGCCGGCCAATCAGCGGCCGTGTACCCAAACAGATGGATGGGACTTCAATGCGCGACCTATCCAAACTCGCTCGGGCCGGGTCCCTATAGAAAAAGAGAGAGAGAGAAAAGTCTGCTCCTGCCGCCGGCTGGTGTATTATTTTATTTTGTAGGGGACAAATGCACGCATTGAGAGAGAGAGAGAGAGAGAGAGAGAGAGAGAGAGAGAGCTGTTTGATTGCACGATATCTCCTGGTTTTTATTCTGGCAATGACCGTTCTTATTATTGTCCTTCGGGGCACTGAGAGATGACTTCAGCTGTGGTAGATACTTGTAGTACTTGGGGGTATTTGTATGGGCATTTATAGTCGGAACCAGGCAGATGTGGGGCCAGTTTATATATCTACATACCCTCGAGGGACTTCGGGTATATTTGCTACAGAGGGCCAAATCATTTATGTGATTATATGTGCGCGCGCCATTGAGGGCTCGTGTGTGTGTGTGTGTTTGCTGTGGAGAACCAGATGCCTGTGTGTGTGTACGTACGTGTGTATTCAGGGTTATTGATAGGTGACAACCGCTGGCGGCGCAAGACACCTGAACGTCAGGAAAGTGCGGGCCCACGGGACAGCTTGCGTCAAAGAATATCCAACGTTACAGCCTATCGGCTCCTGTTTATCTGGGTAGACACTGTAACATGTTTATGATACCAACATGAGCACACCCGCCTGAGGAGGAGGAGGAGGAGGAGGAGGAGGTGGAGGTGGAGGTGGGCATGTTACCGAGTAAGCTCCTGGGCACGAAGCAGAACGGCTGAGTCATGCCCGTGGAGTGAAAGATTATTGACTGTTTTCTTCAAGTTTTCCTTCCCCAAAAACCTTGGGTACCCAGAAGGTGAAATAAATAGTGTTACCGAACCACCGGCTTTTCAAATGCTCAAATGCCCAAAGGCCCACCTACCCCTACCCCCCTACGCAGTGAATAGCCCAGGGTACACACAGCTCCTTCACAAAAATGTGTAAATGTGTAAACCTTTAAGCCGCTCAATTGGTAAGGAGATAAAAGGAAATCTTGGTTCGATCTTTTTCCTGTAACCATTTTTTTTTTCAAAAGGACTCTGTGAAATATACCCTGATCACGTTTTTCCTTTTTAGATTATATTTTCTGCTTATTTATTTATTTATTTTTATATTTATCTATCTATCTATTTATTTATTTTGGAACTGAGGTTGTCAGCACAGATAAGCTCAAAGACTAATGGTTGTTTTTCCCCAGTTTTTGAAGAGAATCTTTCCCGCAGGATGAATTGAATTTGAAAGGAATTTCTCGATGTCACTTCCTGCATGGCTGTGCTTGCTCTCTCTCTCTCTCTCTCTCTCTCTCTCGTGTGGTATTTGATCTTTTCCTTCCTGTACCAGGAATTTTATTAAGAAACTGCTTTCGTTATCACTGAAGAATGTGTTAGTGATTCTCTCTCTCTCTCTCTCTCTCTCTCTCTCTCTCTCTCTCTCTCTCTCTCTCTCTCTCTCTCTCTGTTCATCTTGTTAGTCATTTATCTGTATTTCTTTTACGTTAACAGTTTTGCCTTTTTCCTTATTACTAGGTGGGGAGGGGGTTATTGATGGCCCAGGAGAGGGGGCGGGGTGTGCAAATCAGCAATTTAGGGTATAAGAAGAAAGGGTTAGTCTGGGACATTAGTTACCGCTTGATGGGTCTGCCCCCACCCCCTTCCACCTCAAAAACACCCTCTCCATAATCGATTTGCATGAGAATGTGACTTTGAAGGAGTCTCTCTCTCTCTCTCTCTCTCTCTCTCTCTCTCTCTCTCTCTCTCTCTCTCTCTCTCTCTCTCTCTCTCTCTCTCTCTCTCCTTAAAACCATGCTATAATCTCATGTTATAAGTGCATTCCTAAAACACTTTATGAAGTTTAATATCTCTCTCTCTCTCTCTCTCTCTCTCTCTCTCTCTCTCTCTCTCTCTCTCTCTCTCTCTCTCTCTCTTTGTAATTCCGAGATATGATTGCGTACAACATCCTTAAATAGTCTTGTGGTTTTTATGTCGTTTTTGTCATTCCTTCGAAGTCCTACAAGTCCTACAAAGCACACTCCTTCTGTACGTCATTTTTTTCCTCCTGGTCCAATGGCCGAGAGTTCACTTTATGGTTCCTTAGAGGTTTATTCCCCTTTGGGTTTTTTCCTTCGGTTTTTTCCCTACTTCTTCTTTCCCCCCTTGCAAGAAGTGTCCTTGAACCTCCAGCTGACTGAATTATTGCGGAAGAAATGGACGAGGGTCATTTATGTGTTTCTGTCATTTTCTCCCCACCAGTGATTTTTGGGGGTTTCTGTATATGACCTCTTCTTCTGTAGGGCCTCTTCTTGAGGCCCCATCAAGTTTTTTTTTTTTTTTTGGGGCAGAGTACTTTCCGTTGCAGGGACCCCACAAGGAAGAAGAAGAAGAAGTACCTTCCGTTCAGCTGAGTAGTTTATCAATGAATGCCAGGTGTAAAAAATCAATTTTTTTAAAATTTCTCGAAAGGTATGCCATATTGCGTCATGGGTACAACGGCCAAGAACAGCAGTTCAAGATGAGTCCAGCCCTTTGAAGATAACATCTTGGAACACATTTACAAAGCCTCTTTTACACACACACACGCACACACCTCCAGCTGTTACTTCTCTCTGACGAGGATGAAAGAAAATTACCCATGGCTGGCAATTTTATCAACGCGGGAGTTTTTTTTTTTTTTCTTTTCATAATGCCCAGAACAGGGCATGCGTAGAATTGGACAGCCAGCCCCGCCCCCTTTTAGCGAATGGGTTGAACGTTTGTTGCAACTGCAGTGTGGAAATCGTTGATTATGCAATGGACGGTTAACAATGATATCGTACAGTTATTTCAAGAAGGGATTTTTTAAGGGTATGAAGCCATTCATGTTTCCAAGGTCTTTGAAGAATTTAGCATTGAAACTCTTTCCGTTGAAATGCCTAATAGATAAATATTTTCCCTGATGATTTTGGGTGCTAATCCAAAAGGTTGCAGGAAAAACAGGCAACGTTTGCATACGAAACGTTTTACCATACGATAACTTCACATCACTCGTCAAAAATGTTTTGGAAGGTGAACTTGACTAACTTTGAAACTCATGAGTTAAAATCAAGTTGCATGTATACAGTACATACTGTTGGGCACCAGGTCTTTCATTCATGACCTGGTAACCTTACCCATGACACAAATCGGGCACTAGTTAGCTTGGCATTTGGGTATTCCATACAGTGCATACTGGGACATCAGATCTCCCATTCATGCCACTGGTAAACATTACTTGACAAGAATCGGGCACTAGTAACTTTGGCATTTGGGTATTCCAATTAAAATTCCATACAGTACGTACTGGGGCATCAGATCTTCCATTCATACCACTGGTAAAATATTGACAAATATTGGCATTAGTAACCTTGGCATTTGGGTATCCGCGTCAAAACTTCCCCTATGGAACCCCGTAGGGCATCGCCATCACCTTTATTGACACAAGAGGCCTCCTTGTAATCAATCCAGTGGGCAGCCTGCTGGAAAAGTCCATTAGCAGACGAAATGGTAATTGGTCGTGTTACAAAGGCAGGAGATTATGTCTGATTCTCGAGTCACTTGATTTAGTAGTGGCTTCGTTTGAATCAGTTTAATTATGCGAGAGTGTTAGGATTGTGGAGGCTCTCTCAGAGGTTTGGCTTTTGGTTGAGAAACCTTGAGTTTTTAGGTTTTTGTGTGTGTTTTAAGATGGTTTTTTTTTATTGTACTGTTGATGTTATGTAAGTGATAGAGCTTCTTAATAATAATAATAATATAATAATAATAATAATATTTTAGTTGAAAAGAATGGCAGCATAAGTTCAAATAACAGTGATCATTTTTTATTAAGCAAAAAACTTTATGTATCATAATTTTGAATAGTAAAATGAAAATAGAAATATGCATATGAATGCGAATATGACCCAAGAGATACTTTTATTATTATTATTATTATTATTATTATTATTATTATTATTATTATTATTATTATTCCATGTGCACCCTAACACATCATACATCATGTTCCTTTTTCTCTATACCCAGTTTTTCCTCACCCTTCTCTACCCATCTTTGGCTAATGTCGGTTTCTAAACGCCAGAAAAAAACTAAATAACTCATCCCACTCGTGAATGCACTTTCAAAAAAAAAATACTCCCATTATAAAAAAAGTACTCAATCCATTGAGAAGTTTAAGCAATATTTTTAATTTTTTTCTCCCTTTCTGCTTTGCAACAATGATTTTTTATTTTTTTTTTTTTTCCTTTTCTGTCGATTTTGCAACTGAATGAACGCCCTTTTGTCACGTCCAGGGGCGTTGAAGGGCAGGTCATAGATGCCCTCAAATGCCATAGATGCTGGGTATTGGGCATGGGAACGAATTCTCATGCCAGGGCAAAGAAGCCTTTCAGGTGCGCAGAAATTAGGGCAGAAGCATAAATCATAATGGGAGTTTTTCAAACCCGCAAAATGCTCCCTCTCTCTCTCAGCACCCACCTGTTTATAATTTTTTTTCTTTAGTTTTTTTATTCAGTTTTTTTTTTTTTCTCGAAACGAATCTCATTGTGGTGGTAGTGGTAACTTTTTCATAAAAAAAAACTTGCGTGCCGAGTTTGTAAAGGGAAAAACTTGGACGTATATCATAACGCTGTCAGGGGAGGGGGTAGGGTTGTTTGTGTGAGTGTGTGTTTTTTTATGATTTTTTTACCCATTCCATTTTTATCTAGTTCGGTTTTTTAATTTTTTTTGGGGGGGAGTTTGTTTACAATGTCCCTTCGCTGTGGGTTGGTTAGAACTAATATATATATATATATATATATATATATATATATACATACATACATACATACATACATACATACATACATACATACATATGTATGAGCATGTCCCCACGTGGCGTACCTGTCATCTGACGTGACCGAATAAGACATAGTGCTTTAATGAGAGAGAGAGAGAGAGAGAGAGAGAGAGAGAGAGAGAGCTGTCTTAAGGTCCTTAAAGAGAGTATTGAATAACTGCCTTGTCGTAGTGGCTAGCCAGATGGTAGGTGTGCCCGAGTGACCGTGGTATGGGCATGTGGTCTCGCGAGTGTACATAAGTGTGGCTGGGTACACACAACACTTACATGCGTATTGGGTATGTGTAGGTTTATGTGTGTAGAGAATGTGTATGCATGGGCAGATTGTGTACGTGTGTATTTAAACACAGGCAAAGGCAGGTCAGGTCATTTAAAGCGAATTCAGTTGACTTCAACAAAAGAACTACCCTGAAGGAATCATACATGCGTATGTGTATGTGCATGTGTATGTAGGGGGTTATGTGTGTTTAAACATAAGCAAAATCAGGTCAGGTCACTCGAAGCGAATTCAGCTGACCTCAACCACAGAACTTGCCTGAAGGAATCAGCCACAACTTGCACAAAGTTCCCCCAAGGGCGCCTCTCAAGCTCCCTCGCTCGTGCCCTGGGTATAATTGGTCGTCGCCTCGCCTCTGCCCTAGCAGAGAGGTAGAGGGGCGGGGCGCCTGGGAAGGGTAGTGGGGTACCGCAAACGAGCGTTTGAACCCAGGCTACTTATTAGCGGCGTCCTAGGCTCGTGGTCGAGGAAGGAAAGGAGACTTCGATCTTGCAGCTAAGAATCGAACCTCTGCTGGTGTTTCTGGGTAGCCAGCCAGCCAGCCAGCAACCCTCTGAGGAGCATCGTAGGGCACGCGCGCCAGCTGACGCCTTTCGTCGCTTATAGTTCTCTCTATAGAGTGCCCTGGGGCAGGCAACCGGTTTATTAATCCATCCTCTCCCCCATGCCCCTATACCCTTGCAATACCCGTTTACCCGGGTGTATCCAGACCGGGTCCTGCTATGCTACTAGACTCGGGTTTATTTATAGCCCAAATTGGACCGAGTGGCATGATTGAAGAATTTGGAAGCTCTTGATTTAGGTGACGTTAGATCAGTCAAATTAGGTTCGGTGTTTTGCTTTGTAATGAACTCTTTCCCTGAGAGAGAGAGAGAGAATTATCACAAATTTTATGTGGTGGTACACACATCACATTGAGAGAGTACCTCTCTCTCTCTCTCTCTCTCTCTCTCTCTCTCTCTCTCTCTCTCTCTCTCTCTCTCTCTGTAACACAACCCAAGTACGACCAAAAGCAGTGTAGTGGCAACGAGATTATTTAATAATAATTCAAATCAGAGGGTAACTGGGTCATGCTAAATTTTTTTAAAGAACGCCTAGTTCATGGCTCTGAGAGAGAGAGAGAGAAATTAATTCTTTCTCCCCCCAAAAAAAACAATTTTCAACGTTGAATTTGCTCACCATACCGAGTTTTTAAAGGACGCCTAGTTCAGACAGAGAGAGAGAGAGAGAGAGAGAGAGAGAGAGAGAGAGAGAGAGAGAATTGAATTCTCTCCCCCCCAAAAAACGATTATCAACATTGAATTTGCTCATCACCACGAACCCAGATATTAAAAAAAAAAAAAAATCCATTCGTCTTAGGGCAGGTGTCAAATGACATTTCAAAACGACGTATCCTTGAATAGGACGCGTTTGAAACCCGCATCGTCCCCACTTTCCATCCGCTCGTATTGTACTTGTAAGCCTATTGCTAGGTTCCTTAAGACGACGCCACGAGACACATCGAGCCTCGGAGAGGATCCTGTACTTCTGAAGGGAGTGCCCAAGGGCCGAATTCCCTCGGCCCCACCTCGTGGAAGAAGGAGGAGGGTGGGGGGAAGAAAGGCGGCCTAAAATAAAAATCCGTGAGCAATACAACGGCTGATTGGACAGCCATCTCTATCATCATCGTCTTCAATGGGGTCCCAGTTCCAAAGATGAGATCTTCATCGCCGAGATGTTACGACGAGGAGGTTTCTCTCTCTCTCTTCTCTCTCTCTCTCTCTCTCTCTCTCTCTCTCTCTCTCTCTCTCCATTTCAGTATATCTTAGTGGTAGTATGAATTGGTCCTCACTATATCATAGGCAGGACTTTTTCGTAAACCTCATATAATTGATTCTCTCTCTCTCTCTCTCTCTCTCTCTCTCTCTCTCTCTCTCTCTCTCTCTCTCTCTCTCTCTCTCTCTCTAAAATCGATTGCTAATGCAGCATGTAACCTGAAAGTATCTATTTTCACATAACTGATACTTGAATACTTCTTATCACAAATGGGTCCTACTCGTAAAATTTAGTTTCCTTTCAACTTTGTTCCTAAGACGCGATTGATTGATGTGTTGTTATCGACGTGTAACAAAAAGGACGGCCGGCGTTCACTCGTTAGCAGCCTCCTTGTCAGATGCCACCAGAAAGACGACCAGATGGTGTCCAAACAATCAACCAGTCTCGCCTACCTGAAATACACACACCTGGAGAGAGAGAGAGAGAGTGAGTCCGGTCCTGACCAACATTCGTGATTTATGAATAGCGCGTCCACGCGCTCCCTTTGTGCGTACGGAGGTCCTCACTCACTCCTACGCACTAATCCTTGGGGCAGGAGTCCCGTCTCCTGAAGAAACAACGGCCCCGACCTTCTACCTTCGTCAGTAGTGGTGGTAAAGGGGCTCCCGTGTGTGGCCTTTGTTGGCGTAAAGACCAACGTCTTCGTGTTTTGGAAATCACCCCTTTTGTTGTCCTGGAACAAGGGCCGGTCGTGTTCTGGAAGACAGGGAGGCTTTTCCAGAGTGGGAGATGAGGGAAGGGAAGGGAAGGGGTGGGGGGTTAAGAAATTTTCGGAAATTAGCCCGGCATTGTGCCCGGAGGACCATAAACGCATTCAAGGTCCTGACTGGAAAAGGAGATATGAACATCCCCAGCCCAAACGGTTCCATAGTTCCGTTTCAGTGTCCAATTATAACTGCCAATGTGTTTACAGATTTGCCCTGCCCCCCCTTTTTTTCTCTTATGGCCGTCTTGGAAGACGTTCTGTTTGAAGAGTAGTCCTGGCGTCTTGTAGGGGGAGGGGGGAGTCTTCAGTCCTTATTTGAAATTTATTGAGAGGCCCTCTACCTCCTACTTCCTACCTCCTGTCCTGAGGTCCTGTACCTAGGCTGTGTCTCGTGTTAGGCTTTCCGTTGTAAGGTTTGGTTTCTAGACCGCGACGTTTGTATGGACCTCGACAAACGTTTTGTTAGCTATAGCTCAGACTTCCTGCTATTGAATAGTTTTCATATTGATTTTCTTTCCAAACTGCCCTCTGTAGTCGACACACTGAAGGTCAATTAGCAACGAAATTGTCATTTGACAGATTTATCGGCCAGTACGATCTCAGATTTGAGGTCTACGTTGCAGGAAGGGTCTCAGGAGACTACTCCTTTATTTTATCTTTTAAGGCCTATTGAAACTGTAAATTGGTAGATTTATGGGGCTATACGACCTCAGGTTTTTGGTCTACTTTGCAGGAAGGCTTCCAGAAGACCCCTCCTCTATTTTATCTTTTGAAATCTATTGCTAAAACATCATAGCTTGTGAAGATGAGGCGAAGTTTCTTGTTAGAAACTCAAGTAAGTCTGTGGAACAAGAAACCAGATAAAAGATCTTAGAATCCAGTTGCTGGAATCCAGTTACGTCTCGCGTTTGCAACACGTTCTGCAACACCGTTCCAGCAAGTTTTGTCCACCGAATTCCAGCATTCCAGCAACGAGACGCCCAAGCAGATTGAGAAGGAACTCCTTCAGGTTATAATAAAAGACACCATTCCAGCGCATCTTGCCGAGCGAATTCCAGCATTCCAGCAGCGGCGAAACGCCTAAGCAGATGGCAGAGGAGGCAAAGGCGAGCGGGAGCATCTTCTTCTTCTTCAGGTTATAAAACGGCCCCTTGCTCTTCTTCTTCTTTCTTTTCTGCCGAAGGAATGTCAGGTGCTTAGAAACGGGAGTTATGTCTTCCTCTTTTCATTTTGCGTCTTGGGTGCCCCTAGCCCTCCTCCTCCTCCTCCTTCTCCTCCTCCTCCTCCTCCTCCTCCTCCTCCTCCTCCTCCTCCTCCTCCTCCTCCTCCTCCTCCTCCTCCCGTAGGAGCCTCCGAAAGGCCCCTCACCTCACCCACTCCTCAGGTTTTTTTTTTTTTCTTTTTCCAGACTACATATTCTCTTGTTGCCCAGCGAGCAAAGGATCTCAGTGGAATCCTTTATTGTCTATTGAGCCTATTCATCGTGGAAGGGAGTTTTTTCTTTCTTTCTTTTCTTTTTTTAGGCCTCTCTCTCTCTCTCTCTCTCTCTCTCTCTCTCTCTCTCTCTCTCTCTCTCTCTCCCCAGCTTAATGGCCGAATAAGTGACAGCTTCAAGAACACCAGTTTCTTGTTCATTTTGAGGGATTATGCTAACTTCTTTCTTTTTCATTAATATTATAATCTCAAATTTATTAGACAACACCGCTTTGGTTACACAATATTTACACTGTACTCTTGTGATTTTTTTTTTACAGCCAGGTACACACAATTCTGTTTTTTTTTTATAATTGTATTTTGAAGCATTAGAATTATTATCAGCAAATATCCTTTCTTTCCCATTTTCATCTTGAATTTTTAATTCTTAGTCGGGAATAATAATAATAATAATAATAATAATAATAATAATAATAATAATAATAATAGTAATCAGACAGCCTATAATCTAGATACAATTCCTTCCTAACTGCAACAGAACTGACAGAAATATATTTGACAAGGCCTTTAGCTGTCTGCCCCTCTTAAATCAACTCATCATCAAGACCACACCTCCCTTCTTCCTGTCAAGATGCAAGGCCCTTCTACCCAAAAATGGGGATATAAAATATATCCCAAACGGTTTTTGCAGCATCTGCCGCCCGCTTGAGCTTGCTCGAGTTATAAATTGTCACGGTCAAGATCTTTACAGCTACGTGTCCCAGGAGACCAACTGGGATTGGTCGTTAGCTCGCGGTTTTCCAGATATGCGTCGGTGTGTTTCTTTTAGCTTATGTGTGTGTTAGCTTAGAAATGCTTTGGTTTGGGTCAAGGGGTTTTTGAGGGGGAAGGTTGAGGTAGGGTGGGGTTTGGTGTTTCGGATGTTGAGGTTTTGGAAAACGTTGGTAGGGGTAGGAAGGAGAGGTTGTTTTAGGGTTGCCTAGGTGGATGAGGGTTTCGAAAACGTTGATAGGGTTAGGAAGAAGAGGTTATATCTTGAAGAGGTTTTTTTATAGGTGGATGATGAGGTTTTTTTTTGAGGTTTGTGAATGTAACGGGAGAGGAAGGGGTTATCGTAAGAGGTTTTAGAAGGGAATGGGGTTGATCGGGGTTGTTTCTTCTTTTAAAGATTGCTAATTTTAAAATCATTCGTAGGCGTCTCTTCGTCGGGTTTTGAGTTTGGGCGTCTTGTGGGCGGGCGGGCGGACGGTCATAGGTCGGTTAGGACCCTCCAGTTCTTCCTCCTCTCTCCCTCCCTCCCACTTGTCATCCCACAACAGTCGTGCCACGGAACCGCAGCGTCGTAACCGCCATCATGAGTCTGACCGCATCTCTCTCTCTCTCTTTCTCTCTCTCTCTCTTTCCTATAATATAAGATCCTTTGAGTCCTACTGCCTCTTCTTCTTCCACGTCTCCTCCTCCTCCTCCTTCTGCTTCTCTCTCTCTCCCTTTTTCCTTTGCGGTATTTGCACAGGGATTAACATAGGGAGGGACTGTAAGCCGCCCTTTCAAAAACGGCCCACTCTTCATTTGTCTCCTAGATCAACGGAGGGCCGCTGGCTGGTGTATTTAGACGGTTGAAGCATATTTTTAGGCTTGTGTATATGTATGTATGTACATATGTTTTATACACAGGCTTCGTGCAAAGAAATGTATGATTTGTGTGCCCCATGTTTTGTGGCCTCTAGCTGGGGTAGAAGGCCTTCTGCAGGAATTTTCAGGTCTCGTTTTGTTTAGGCTTGTGTGTGTATGTATGTATGCATTAGTCACTGGCTTCCTGAAAAGAAATGTATGAATTGTTAGGCACCGACTTCCTGAATCGAAATGTAATTTTGTATGCTCCATATTTTGTAGACTCCAGCTGGGGAGAAGGCCCTGTGTAGGATTTTATCTCCGAATTTCCAGATCTCATTTTGTGTAGCAAGTTTTGGCAAAGGCCGTCCGAGTTTCCCTCTTCCACCTGAGGGTCAATTGCGGCTCTGTGCTCGGGAAAAAAGGCCCCTTTCGTTGCGAAATTAATTCTCCTTTTTGAGTGAAAGGTCACAGAAGAAAATGATGGCCGTCGGTCGGATGACTCTCGTCTTTTGTTGTGGTAAAGGTCCGAACCAACCTGAACGTTAGCATTTGTGTTACGTACCCAGTCAATATGGATACAAATGAATTAATTCTCCCTCTCTGGGTACCCCCTGGCCCTTCTTAGTACACACATACACACACACACACACCTTCCGTCCAGCCATTGGGAAGGGAACAATGCCAGACAGCATCGCCATTGACAGACCAACACCCAACCACACAGGCTGTAGTTCTCCGCGTCTTAGACCCCGACAAAGAGGAAACGGCGACGCCACACTGACTTACAAGGGATCGAAGTTTCCACGAAAAGGAGGGTCGTCTGTGTTATAGGTTCTTTTCTGACATTTCTTGGGACGCTGTTCCGGTCGTTCTCCGCTGCCCTGTTTACTTACGTTTCTATCCCGTTTATTAATTGATTTATTTGTTTGTGTATGTTACCATTGCATTTTCGTTTATTTATTTATTTGTTAATTCAGTGTTTTCTTTTCTGGTAACTGATTTATTCTTTCTGTATTTCCTGTTACCTTCTGTTACCTCTTTGGAAGCTTGAATTTCAAGTTAGTGGCCCTTTGCCGGGGCGGGGGGCGGGGGGGGCCGGCGTTGCATGTTCCACAAGAATTGGGTTCATGTTTTGAATAATAATAATAATCTGAATTTCAAGTCAGTGGGTCCCTGCTGGGGGCTTGTTCCAGTTGAATAGGGTTCATGTTTTGAATAATAATAATAATAATAATATGAATTTCAAGTCAGTGATCCCTGCTGAGGCCTTGTTCCAGTTGAATAGGGTTCATTTTTTAATAATAATAATAATAATAATAATAAGGGCCAAATTCCAGTACGCATAAGAACTCAGTGAACTGTAGATTCACATATACATACTGGCTCCCATGACCTGTCCCCGCTTTCCCAAAATATTTTCAACAAACGTGACCTGTTGATCAGATGCGTTACACTTAAATCTTTATGTTCAATTAGATTAACGGTCAGTTTAGTTTCCCATGACCCTAAATCATCTCCTCGTTAAAGACTGAAGCCGTTAATTTTAGGCGTGTAGAGATGCCTCTTGAATTTTTGAACATCGTTGTCCGTGTCCCCTTAGGAATTAGGCGTCGTAGAGGCCTATATATATATATAGCCCCGTTGACGTCCGCAGAGGGGAAGCGCTGATCTATAGCGTCCGGCGGCGTCGAGGGGAAGTCAACGGAAAAATAGGGGAGTGTTAGAAAGAGAGATAGAGGAAGTTTTTGAGTTATAGAAAACGGAAGTTCGACTTTATAGAAAACAGGAGGTGGATTGGTAACATTGACATATACGCTCAGGCGTATGTATTGCGTTCACATCCGCGCATGCGTGCTTTTTTGTTGACGAATTTTGACCATCCAAACACATAGATCATCATACGAGACAGTGATAGATGGAAGTATCAATAGCGAGAGCGTGACGGACTGACGTGTGTGCGCACTTACCAATCGGCGTAACTAACCACAGAACGCGTGGCTGACCGGAAGTTAAGTTTTGTGTGTTGGTTTGGCCCACCCCTACCCCCCATCCAACCCCTGGGGTGGGCGGGGTGGCCGAATTTGGGTGGGGGGAAGTGATAGGACCTACTATCTGGATGCTGATTACGCGCGCCTGCGCAATATTTGGCTGTTTATGGCTCTCTCTCTCTCCTCTCTCTCTCTCTCTCTCTCTCTCTCTCTCTCTCTCTCTCTCTCTCTCTCTGTTCGATATTCGCTTGTGTCTTGTTATAACTTTTTTTAATCATTGGAAACTAATGTTGACACTAACGGGAATTAATAAGATACTCATTTCGTCATGACAGATTATGAGAATCTCTCTCTCTCTCTCTCTCTCTCTCTCTCTCTCTCTCTCTCTCTCTCTCTCTCTCTCTCTCTCTCCTGTTTCAGTGCCATGATTTTCGGGGAAGTGGTTATTAGTGACTGTCGCACCTGCCTCCTCTCTCTCTCTCTCTCTCTCTCTCTCTCTCTCTCTCTCTCTCTCTCTCTCTCTCTCTCGGTGCGCAGGTCACGGGGAAATGACCTAACCGGATATAAGGGCGGAAGTTAGGGGAGGAAACAAAAATGATTTATAATGCGTATGGGAGATTCAGAGAAATATTACACTGTCTGGATACACTGTCAAATAACTTATGCTAGGATTAATATTATTGACTATTTGCGTTATTTAAATCAAATTTCCTGGTGTACTTTTATATATATATATATATATATATATATATATATATATATATATATATATATATATATATATATATATATATATAGAGAGAGAGAGAGCATATCTCATAGAGATATAGATAGATTAATTTTTAGGTTTTTTGTTTTGTTTTTTGGTGTAAACGGAAGTGCTTAGCGCGCGCGCGTGCGTGTTTAGGGCGTATCCTATTCTCGTGTCCTGCAGCCAACGCCTCGCTCCTAAGCTCCGATTATGTTACAGGACAGGAATTACAGGAACTGCAGGAACTACCTGTATGGGATACCGACCTGTATCCTACCTGTAATTATATATATATATATATATATATATATATATATATATATATATACACATACACATACTTATACATACACATACACACTGCTTCCTTTGCCCTTATATAAAGAAAACCACAAAAATAATATTCAGCCTTGCAAGAATATAACCAAGAACAAAACTGCCTTCACGTAAAGCATCCCACGTCTTTGTGCTTGTGCTTGTGTGTGTGCGTGTGCGCGCGTGCGCATTGGCACGAGCGATCTGGTTTTCCCTTCCGTCCACCCCCAGCCCGATTTTCTAATGGGCGAGGTGTTTATTTATGTGTGATGGGGGTGGAGCTCTCGCCGTGGAATGGAATGGTATGACATAGCATCGGTTTTGTTGGATGGGTGGGTGGGGACACCCGGGGGATTTGGGAAGGGGGAGCGGGTACGGGGTGCCACAGGGCCGTGTATCGAGGCTCCTATTGAATAGGGGTGAAGGGGGAGGGAGAGGAAGAACACGTGTGCATCTCTGCAGACTCGTTTTTGACAACACTCTCTAACCCGTGATTACTACTCTCTCTCTCTCTCTCTCTCTCTCTCTCTCTCTCTCTCTCTCTCTCTCTCTCTCTCTCTCGGGCCTGTGCTTAAAAAGAAGCTTTTGTAAGGTTAAAGAAAGATGATATAATAGTTCTTGATGGCTTGCTTCCTCTCTCTCTCTCTCTCTCTCTCTCTCTCTCTCTCTCTCTCTCTCTCTCTCTCTCTCTCTCTCTCTCTCTCCTGAGGAATTTGTATGCAGCCGTAGATAGTTATCTGAGAGATTTCAATGACATATTTAAGCTGCTATGGTATTCATCAATGGTCATCCCTTGTTTTAGGGTCTTGTGCTTTATTTCTGTTGAAATTAAATTGACTTTAGATCGTAATGAAGTCGACTTTAGATCGTAATGAAGTCGACTTTAGATCGTAATGAAGTCGACTTTAGATCTCACCCCAGATAAAATCTCATTTAAATGTGGATCTTATACTCAGTAGCAAAACCGGAGATGCCTAATTCCGCTTACAGTTAAACTGCTAGAGTTGACTTCCTTCAGAAGCCAAGCGTGCCTCTGTTGTTTTCTCATGCTTGACTTGGGCAGTTTCATTTCGTGGTCTTTCATTTAGACGCTTGGTTGCCCTCCACTGACCCAGTGGGCATCTGCCGATTACGAGGGGGTCATCAAGGAATTGTCCTTAATTGATTTTTTTTTTGTGGGAGAGGGCTGTTCCGTCATTGACTTACTGTCCGGTGGAGCTTTATGGCAGTAATACATGGATTTGAGTCTTTTTAAGATAGCATGAAAGGATAATGAAAGAGTAGAGAGAAATTTTTGAGAGAGCCATGTTCATTCCAGGAATCTGAAATCGCCTGGAAGGAAAGCTGTGTAAAGCTGGAAGGATAATAAAAGAAAATTTTGGTAAGGCTGACTGCCCAAGAGACCAAGAAAAGTAAGGTACATTTGAAAGAACCATGTTCATTCCAGGATTCTGGAACCGACGGGAAGGAAACCTTTGTGTAAAGGTGGAAGGATAATAAAAAGGAACTCTTTTGGAAAGACGCTTTGCCTTGAAGAGGCCAAGAAAAGATAGACCTTTCAAAGAGCCATGTTCATTCCAGGATCCTGGAATCAGCTGGAAGAAAAGCCTTTGTAAGGCTGTTTTAGGTAGCTCCAGATCTTGGAATTCAGAAAGAAAGTTTTGTAAAGATGGTGGAGGGTAGCTCCAAAGTTTGGAAGAATTCAGAGAGAAGCTTTGAAAACCTGTTGTAGTTAGCTCCAAATTTTGTAATTCAGGTAGAAAGCTTTGTAAATCTGCTGGAGTTAGCTCCAGACTTTATAATTCAGAGAGAAAATTTTTGAAAGGAACCTTAATCCTCAAAGACGGGAAAAAGAGAGAGAGAGAGAGGAGCTTTAGGCCTTAAATTGTTCGTTCCACTTCTGAAATCAATTGGATGACTGGGTCCAGTTGCTTCCTTGTGTGTGTGCTTACTGGCCCGGTGAAACACCTTGGTTTCTTTCCCCCCACCCTCTTTCGGGACGTCATTCGAAGCAATGAGGTGCAAACTGGACATCTGCACATGCTGTCCAGTAAGTCTCCTCACGCCTCATCTCCTTCTGTAATGAGGCTCCGGTGCGTTTCGACTTCAATTCGTCTCACGAATGAGGAAACTAGTTTTTTTCACGATTCCTTCCTTCGTCCGTGTGTAAATTCGTCATGTTATGACGCAATAATGTGTAAATCTATTTGTCAACAGTTTCCAGTCAGAAATAGCATCTAATTACAATACAGTACTTCCGGAGTCTACATAAGCCTCGATCTTTCTTCAGATAATGCAATTACCGTTCTAAGGCCCAAGCACTGCATGCGGGTACTGTGCTTGCTGGTCGGTTCCTTTGTCGTGTATTTTCTCTTTCATTTCCTTTGGATGATGATGATGATGATGACGTCGGTTCTGGGCAGCAGCCTTTGCCTGCTTGACTGGGCTTCCAAGAGAGAGAGAGAGAGAGAGAGAGAGAGAGAGAGAGAGAGAGAGAGAGAGAGAGAGAGAGAGAGGGAGAGAGAGAGGCTGCAGCAGCAACAGCCATCCATTTCCACGGCTGCTCGAGTTCTCATAAAGTTTGAATCGAGTTGACACAGCTAAGATTAGGTTCCTTTGAACGATACCTTGTGGGTCCTTACGACCGTTAAAGCTAGGTGTGTGTGTGTGTGTGTTTGTTTCTTTCCTCCAGGTGCAGCAGAAAAGGGGAAGGGAAGAAAAGAGACTTCTGGAACCGACACGTGCCCTTCTCTAGTGTCTTCTAACCCCCCCCACCCACCCCATTCCCCCATTCCCCTTCAACCCCCTCCCCCTTGGCGCCACATTTATGGTTTGCTCTTATTTTCTTATATAATCTGTCACTGGCTGACAGAAAAATTTAAATATATCTGAGCTGTCTTCCATATTCTTTCCCCAGTTGGTTCAGGTTCGATCTGCATCTTTATGTTACACTTCTGGAAGGCCAATTCTTCCACCTTAGCACCTTGCTGGACTTTTAATACCTAGCTGGAAATGTAATGGCTTCTTGTAGTTTTAATACCTTGCCAGAGTTTTAATACCGTGCTGGAGTTTTTATGCCTCTGTGGAGATTTAATACCTTCTGGAGTTCTAATACCTTCTGGAGTTTTGATACCTTACTGGAGTTCTAATACTTTCTTGGAGTTGTAATACCTTCCTGGATTTTTAATCTCTTCTGGAATTGCAATACCTAGCTGGAATTGTGATGCCTTTTTGCAGTTGATTCCCTTTTCCTCTAGGGCCCTTCCTCGCGCCTCCTGAAGACCTCTTTTTGGCGTCTGAGGCACCGTCTTGGGGAGGCAAACCGGTTTCAACCTCTGGTTGGGTGAAGTTCTCTCTCTCTCTCTCTCTCTCTCTCAGTTGGGAGAGTCGAGGTTTATAACATATGTCATCTCCCAGACCCCCTATGTTTGATTATCCTCATTCAGATGCTTTCAGCTGGGACGAATGCCGGTAATTTTAGACTTCTTCTTCTTCTTCTTCTTCTTCTTCTTCTTCTTCTTCTTCTTCTTCTTCTTCTTCTTCTTCGCTCTTGGGCCTTTTGCAGTAATCAAGCTGTGAGGCGAAGATGTGTTTCATATCAAAAAAGGAGTCTTTGTTGGGTATCGTATCACGTTGTTGGGCTCTGAAAGCAGTGATTGTGTAATTGTCGAAAGCATTTATGTTATTTTCACCCCAATTTAACCATTTTTTTTTATGTAGGAATCAAATGATGAAGCTAGGATATGCTTCATTTTTATTGAGGGCCGATGAAGTCAGTCTTTTAGCTGTTGTAAATTCTTGGCATTAGAAGTATGCTGTTTACATCAAGTTTCCACCAAATCCCATTAATAGCCTAATGTATTTTGAATACCAAGTGACGATATAGATTTACGAGAATCTGCTTAGTCGTAGTATGACTGGGTGTGTGCGTGTGTGTGTGCATGTGCGTGCATATGTGCGCAGTCACACGTGCATATGCCATTAAAAGTGTGACTGCTCCCCACTCCCTTTCGCCAGGCAAGAATAGTTTTTTTTCCCCAAGAGGCAAAAGCAGGTAGTGGTAGAATAGGGGGGTGGGGGTGATTGGTCCAGCATACACACACCTCAACAGGTAGATCACAAGATCTTCGGAATATAATCTTCAGGAGGGCTCTTTCCTTCTCCGAATAAAAGAATGTCGTTGGCGCCGACGGTTTTCTTATCTCACGAAAATGACCGATGTATGTTTGTGTAATTTTTTTTTTTACTTCTTTTTCCCTCGAGTTTTCAAAGGAGACGAGAGAGAGAGAGAGAGAGAGAGAGAGAGAGAGAGAGAGAGAGAGAGAGAGAGAGAGAGAGAGAGAGAGAGAGAGAGAGCTTTTTGAGTATAGGGTTTTTTTTTTTACCTTTGGTACCTTTTCGTGATTATTTTCAAGGTTATGTTAGGTTTTTTTTTGCTGTTATTTATAGTGGATGAACTTATTTTCCAAAGTCCGAGTTTTTTTTTTCTCTTGATTTTAAGCTATAAAATTTTTTTTCTAATTTGTTTTCTTTTGCGAGTTTTTATTTTTAATTAAAACACTGATTTGTGCCTTCCAAGGAATGAGTAACTTCAGTAAAAGCCGTTAGCACCTAATCATTGTCTCAGTCTTAGCAAATTTCTTTTGGCCGCAGAAAGGCTTAGGAGAAATGCACGGACCTCCTCCTCCTCGTCCCCCATTCTCATCTACTCCCTCTTAGTCTCCTTTGGATGGGGGATATAATTCCCAAGGTCTAGAATTATGTATCATTGTACCCTGAGAAGAGGAGAGAGAGAGAGAGAGAAGGATCGCGTCGGGTACATATTGTCCAGGGAGGAAAACGCCTAAGTGGTCGGCCTAGGAAGGCGGCCGTTGAAAAGAGGGCGTAGATTTAGAGGGTATATAGATAGAGGGGTTGGTTGAACAAAAGCCGAGGGGGTTTGGGGTTGGTTCCGCTCGCAGGAGAAGTAACGGCTCCACAGTGAGGTTGAGATAACTACCGTCCGTTGGCGGCGTTGAAGTCTCCGGAGGACCAGAGGCTCTGGCTGGCCTGAGTAAGGTAGTCTGACGCCAGGGTTGTTGGACTGACAAGCCTGTAAAGACTGAGAGAGAGAGAGAGAGAGAGAGAGAGAGAGAGAGAGAGAGAGAGAGAGAGAGATGCAACAAGCATAGAGAAAGAGATACTGAGAGAAAAAGAGAAAGAAGAGAGAAAAGATACCAAGCATTTCAAACGGTTTCTGTAGAGACTGCTTTCTGTATCAATTATACCCACAGAAATATCACCAGGTATAAATAATTTCAGACATAAAAAAAAGGAGAAAAAAGAACAGTGGCTGTAAATCTTATTACCCTTTGTCAGGTGGGATTGGTCGGGGGCCATTGTTGAAAGGGCATAATGTTCTAACGGCCGTTATTAGGGTATATCGCTGCCCAGGTCCGAAAATGACATTTGCTATGTGATGGGAATTTGGTGGTCTGTTATAATGTATATTACCTCCCCTCTCTCTCTCTCTCTCTCTCTCTCTCTCTCTCTCTCTCTCTCTCTCTCTCTCTCTCTCTCTCTGGGTATATATGTGCGCGGGCACGGGCAAGCAGATTCAAGCACACAGACGCGCACAAACTGTAAGTATGATGTCAGTGCATCTGATTGTGTGGGCATTTCACGCATACGTGGGCTGAACAACTTTGGGGAGAGAGAGAGAGAGAGAGAGAGAGAGAGAGAGAGAGAGAGAGCGAGCAAGCGTGTACTTGGGAGGTTTTGCAAGATGTTGACTTAAGCAAGGGCGCGTTTGAAAAGGTTGAGAAACGGGAGCGTTATACTCTTCAAGGATTGCTTATTTTCAAAGGCTCTTCTTGCTTGTGTTTAGGTACCAGAAGCAAAATGGAAGACGCCGAGAGTGAAGATGCCTTTTGCAAAGGCAAAAGAGTATGTACGAATCTCCACAAAGGTACTCAGGGTCGGGGAGGCAACTTTGGGAAGCTGTTATCGCCGGCTTTGATGCTTTCAGAAGGATGTGCTATGCATGTTTGTGTGCGCGCTCTTGAACCCATTTGGTATCCATTCAGTTGCCCTTTGGTACCCAGACTTCTTTGCCGGTTATTACTTTTGCCAAGGAGGTTTTTCAGTAATTTTTTCATCCGTGTTTGCTTTCCAGGATAAATATGTTTGGATTTCTACGAAAATTCTCTGAAAGGTAGGACTCGTGAAAGGCCTTTACTGATTAGAATTTGGTCTAGATCTGGATGTGGATGACAGAGGCATATGTCAAGAAAAATGGTGGATTTCTGTCTTGGTGGAGTGTGTTAGCCCCTACTGGCGTGTATATAGAGTTCTTAGGAGAACGTTACATTCTGTAATGTAGTATAGTATTGGTGTTTTTTTTTTCTATTTTCTGTAGTGCTGATGCTCCTGCCTACTGAGGTTTATTTGCTGTGCAGTCGCGTTGTACATTATTTGGAAAGCTACAGCTCTCTCGCTCTTTCGCGTTCTCTCTCATTCTCTTCCTCTCCTTTCCGTACTTTCACTCCCCCATCTCTCACACTTCCATCCACCACAAGGTCCCATGACCAGAGAGACCCCTCTAGTCAGTCGTGTCTCTCCATATAGAAGCTCCCTCTACCAAGGAGCCAAGAGCCAGTTTTTACCGACCGCTGCATTGGCCAAGGATCTCTCCTCCTCCTGGGCCATTGCAGGAGC
>NC_089787.1:21740623-21768123 GCF_040412425.1 Macrobrachium rosenbergii | reverse complement strand
GAGAGAGAATTTTGATAATATTCGCACCAGGGAGAGAGAGAGAGAGAGAGAGAGAGAGAGAGAGAGAGCATCACAATTACGCGTTAGAGTTTCTCTCCGAGTCAGAGAGGCACTTTTTACAGAATTGAGTAAGAGAGAGAGAATTTTGATAATATTCGCACCAGAGAGAGAGAGAGAGAGAGAGAGAGAGAGATACATCACTCAGGTAACGGTACTTGCTAATCTATGTGGGGAGAGATTACAAACAGACAGACAGAAAGCGGGAGGCCTACTCAAATGCCCTTAGGCCTACGCATATTCCTCTCATGCTGTATAGCAAAGCGATTAAACCTTGGATTTACATATCACGACGTTGAAGACTCTGAGAAGCCCTTTGGCTATCAGTTCAATATCTCGTGGGTAGGTGATACGTAGGTCCTGGTTCCTACCTAAAAAGGAACCACGAATTATGATTGGTGATGGTAATGATGATAAATATTCTTGAAAAAATCATAGACAGTCGTGTTTAGATTTTGGGGCCTTCAATCACGTGTTCAGTTTTTCGGGGGTCCTACCTACATAGCTCATTTAGGCACCAGCAGCGTACTATAATCTTAGATATTATGTAGATTATTTAGGTAATTTTGGAGGGATATGTGCTAATTTCAAGCGGTCCTGAGAAATCTAAATCTCCCACACACCTCTCACCTCGTGGTCTGCGCAAGGCTTAGGGACCCACGTGTTTTTGGGCGATTTGGATATCACATAACTTAACTTTAAAATAGAATCCTGTTGAATTTTTTATTAACTAACGTTAGACGCGGTTTCATTAATACTAGGGTTTATTTTTATGCTCTGTAGTCATATAATTTAGATAATTTCTTTCTCGAGTTTAGCAGGACCAAAATATCCTTGATATGGTTTTAACTTAAAGTTGTTTTCCCAATTTCAAGTTTATTGTACAGTTGAGGTCCACTTCATGTAATTTAATTGTAGGGGTGTTTTTGCGGGCACGACAAATATTAACAGCAATCTTAAAATCTGAAATAGAAATCTAATGGTCATTACGTGCTTTTAATAATCAACTGTAAAAAGAATTACGTAAGTTTCCCCTAACCTAAATACTACAAGTACACCAGTTCCATGGCGTAACAAAGGCATAATACAATCTCGAGCCCCAGCTCAGCGAGTTACGCCATGGTGTGTGCGTGGTTGTTTCCGAGGAGAGAAAAAAACACGAATCGGCAACTGGCATCCCACCATCGTCGGCCATATTTAAAAGGACCAGGTGATAGTATAGTAAGGGAACCGCGTGGCAATAGAAAACGGGAAGTGGCATGGACCCAGTCTTATGAAATGACACGCCTGGGTAGAAAGAACACGTTTATTATGACAGTTTTGGATTTTGTGGAAGTACAGTGCTTCTGCTGCTGTTTTCTGTAATGTCAGTAGTTTTTAGATGCTTGCCAGTCTTCTTCGACGTGTTAACATAAAGGTAAATTTATATTTTTATGGGTAACGTGATCCTCCAAGCCAAGGCTGTGAAAGTTTAAAAGTCCCCCGGTGGTGGACCCCGACGCTTACAGTATAATATAGCCTTGGGGCTTTGTACTGACAATGCGCCCTCTCAGGCCGTCTGGTGAGGAACCAGACTTGGTATTTCGCAGACGCGAACTTGTGAAATGTATATGAAAAGTACCTTTTGGGTTTTCAGTTCTATTTCGTGTCCCTCGAGGGGAATTTTAAGACATTTGATCGTCATGATGTGTTACCTTGTCCAAACGTCTGTTTATGTACAGATTATTTGGCGTAAACAACTTGCTGTACCACGTGGTCTGGCCAGTGTTCAGGGTGAGTGATGGGGAGAGAGAGTTAGTTAACATTTGTAACTTTTACTTCTTCATTAACTGAGAGGCACTATGTTTGAGGGATAAAACTAGTGTGTTTTAGAATACACGTGAATATCCCAAAGGCTTTTTACAAAGAAAGAGGAGTTGGAGAGAGAGAGAGAGAGAAAATATGACATTCCTTCAAAACAATCAAACCCTTAGTTAAAGATCAACCATCCCAGCAGGAAACGCGAGTATCAAACGGGACATGGAATTTAACTTTTTTATATACTTTTTTTAATAATTTTTTTATGTCGCGTTGATGAGTGCGTTCTCTTCCCGGACGTTTGCATCCCTCTCCCTACCCCCTTTTCATATTTTAAAGGCCAATGCAACAGTGACCAAGAGCCGGAAGTAGGGAGAGGTTATGTCCGGGCCAGACATAATTTGTCCGGAAATTCAAACGCGGTCGTAAGTAGTTATCCCGGCGTGATGCGTGAACAGGGTTGAGAGAGAGAGAGAGAGAGAGAGAGAGAGAGAGAGAGAGAGAGAGAGAGAGAGAGAGAGAGTGGAATGGGGGAAGAGGATGTTCTCCATATATGATGCTATAGAGAGAGAGAGAGAGAGAGAGAGAGAGAGAGAGAGAGGGTGTTATTCTCACATGCTACACAGAAGAGAGAGAGAGAGAGACCTGCTTATACCTTTCCATATCATTTCCTTAATAAAAAAAATTTTTATTCGTTTCAAATCTTTTTTTTTTTTAAACGAGAAAAGTGCGACTGATGGCGAAAGGTGTGGTGTTGGAGTTGGCGCTGGAGGCGTTGTTGGCGTAAGTGTTGGAGAAGCAGCAGCTGCGAACTGCTACGCGTTCGGGGTTCGTTCCCAGCCATTGTAAAACAGCGTGTGGAACTCGAGACTGCTGCCTCCACCAGAGAGCGGGTTGTACGTGCACAGACCCATAAAAACCGATCCAGACGAGAGAGAGAGAGAGAGAGAGAGAGCTGTCGAATACCCAGATGTGAATATCGTAAAAATGATTTTTCCCTGTCTCACAGTTTTGTTAAAAAGTCCTCTCTATCTTGATTTTCCAGAGAAAAACTCAAACAGCGTAATTGGGAATGACATTATCATTATTCTCTCTCTCTCTCTCTCTCTCTCTCTCTCTCTCTCTCTCTCTCTCTCTCTCTCTCTCTCACTCAATTCTGTAAAAAGTTCCTCTCTAACTCAGAGTGAAACTTTATAATACGTAATTGTGACGCTATTCTCTCTCTCTCTCTCTCTCTCTCTCTCTCTCTCTCTCTCTCTCTCTCTCTCTCTCTGTGAGACACAACTACAAAGCAAAACAAAAGACCAGGTCCAGGACAATAGCGGTCGGCCTCCGGAGGGACAAAAGGGCTTCGCTGGTCCTCCTCCTCCTCCACCAGTAAGTAGGAGGAGGGGAAGGAGGAGGAGGAGGAGGAGAAGTACTTTTGAGGGAAAGGGAGAGACATTTGGAAGGACTGCTGTTCCTGCAGCTGACGTGGCCCTCTACTGACGGAGAGTCGTGGCGTTAAGGGCGGTCTCATACTGAGAGGCAAGGTTGAGGATTTTGGGGGGGGAGGAGGTTTATGAAATGTTTGAGAATTTTTTCCAAGTATTTTGGGGAATTTTTTGTGGGAGAAGTTTATTAATTTTTTGTAGAGCTTTTCGAAGTTTTGGGGGAATTTTTTTGTGGGAGAACTATCAGATTTTTTCAGAACTTTTCGAAGTTTTGGGAATTTTTTGTGGTAGAAGTTATCAATTGTTTTAACTTTTCGATGTTTTTGGGGGGAATATTTTGTGTAAGAAGTTTATCAATTTTTTTAAACTTTTCGAAGTTTTTTTCGGA
This sequence comes from Macrobrachium rosenbergii, assembly GCF_040412425.1. Lineage (NCBI taxonomy): Eukaryota > Metazoa > Arthropoda > Malacostraca > Decapoda > Palaemonidae > Macrobrachium > Macrobrachium rosenbergii. Next base: position 21,764,448 of record NC_089787.1, on the reverse strand, counting down.
ATTTTTTGTTGGAGAGGTAGAATTTTTTCTAAGTTTTTTTTTATTATTTTTGGGGGGAAGATTTATAGAAATTTCGGAGATTTTTTGGGGTGATTTTCTTCGAAATCTCAAACATTTAATTTTTTATATAAATACTGGGAGATTTGATGAGTTTAAAAATATCTTGGGAGTAATATTGTAATACTTTTCCTCAAGTTCTTCGAAATCATTTTTTTTTCTTTGGTACTGGAAATCTAAGAAATAAGCCTGTTAATTTAAGATTTCCTGAATTCAAAGGTTTTGGAAAACTGAGCAGTTAATGCAATTTTCTTAAGTCTGAAGATATTTCTTACATTTTTGAAAGTTGTGGGAAAAAGGATTGTCGAAAATTTGGCAATTAATATATTCTCTTAAATCCAAAGATTTTTTTTTTTTGGGGGGGAATCGTGGGAAACAGCAGCATCAGCTACTCTATGTTTTGAGGGAGTCATTACTGATAGGATTGCAACCTCCTGCCGTCTCCACAGCACACGGCAATTAACCCTAGGACGCCACATTCATCCTAACGTTGATATGCAAAATAGAGGGAATGCTTTGAATACTGATTGTGGGCCCCCTTACTCGAAATTTGTCCTTCGTGTACACAACGAGGACCCAAAACCTTCAGATATACATCAGAGGGGAAATATACTCATTATTCGCAGGATTTTGAAGGATTCTTGTGCCTTCGATAAAACCGCTTGAGGTCTCTAATAGATGGCTGTGGTTTTCTATGAAAAGCTTTGTATGTCTCGGGTCCCCCTAAAACATTGACCCCTTCTCTCTCAGACATGGCCCCCACCCCTTGTCCTTGTGAGGTTTTCAACGCCCCATACGTCCCTTTGGGATATTTCTCCTTTCTCTTTCTCACCTTCCTTTGTTGTTTGTTGCTGGGTTACCAACGCAGACCTGTGCATTTTGGGGTTTCTTGACGAAGTGTGGTTGGGAAGGTTTACGTACGGAAGGAAGTTTTTTTTTTTTTTTTTTTGGGGAAATGGGGTGGTTTTGTATTGCAGCTTGTTCGTATTTGGTTTCCGTCGTTTCAGAGGTGAATTCTGTACTGCGTCAATGGTTCTCTGGTCGAGCCGTTTAGTACCTGATTTATGGTAGTCAGGTACTTGTTGCTGTAATGTCACACTGGATTGCTTCGTGTTTTACTTTTTAAGTCCAATTTTGTGTAGTTAATACTTGCGTAGTTTTTTCATTGCCATTTTATGTGCTTAGGTTTCTGTTTTGTTATTAAAACTGTTTTCTTAATTTTTTTTTTTTTTTTTTGCATTTTGAATGTATGTATTTCACTTTTAATATTAAGTATTTGCAGAGAGTTTGTAAAGGTTTAACTTGAAATTATTGCTGACTAGAATTTATTTTCTATTTTGGTTTTAATATAAATACCTTTTAACATATGCACTTTTCCAACTTTCATAATCGAATGAATATTACCTTAAAAAGTCTTCACAACTGATTAAATATTGTATAAAAAGCCATTTTACGAAAAAAAAAGAATTGATAGCTGAATACTCTATATCACTGAGGGGATATCTGAATGTTTTATACTTTAAAGGCAGTGACGATTCTTATTCTCCAAAGCTCGAAGGAGAATTTATTACTGAATATTTCACCAACCTTTAAATGCAACATCACCACCTTTACCCTCGACAACTCTTTAAGTTAAAACGTCCTCCTCTCTTTCTCTCCTTCCAGAGCCGGAGTTCGTCCGCGTGGAACCCTCCGCCGTGGCTGTGGCCTCCATTGCAGCAGCTGTTCGCGGGCTGCACGTGTCGGAATGGCCAGCTGTCCTCGCCAAGCTAGCAGCTTCAGTCAACCTAGACCCCGAGGGCCTCCTTCCTGTGGTGCAGCAGATCGATCTCGTGGTCGAGAAAGAGATGGCCATTTTGCCCACAAGTGGCCAGCAACAGTTGCAGCAGCAACAGCAACAACAACAACAGCCATCCACGCCCACGAATAAACAGCAGTCCACCTCCATGGATTTCTTCGACGGGAATGAGACGCCCACTGATATCGGGGACATCCACTTTTAAAGGATATATAAGAGTTCTTCTTGAAGCTCATCTATTTTGTAAACAAAGCGGCGGCTGCTGCTTCTTCTAATTCTTCTTCTTCATTTCCAGTAGTTGAAAGAAGATGGTCGCGTTCGTAGGAACTGTGTTGAAGGACTCCTAGGAAAAGAAGTCATGTAGTTCTTCTTTTGTAGCACAAACACAAAACAGAAGCGCGTTGTCCTCAGGGGAATAGTAAGAAAAATAAAATGCAAACCAGCTGGTCTCAGTAGTAAGCCTCTTCATGTTCATCATCACTCTTCATCTTGATTATCATCATCACCTCTTAAGCCTGCAGATGCTACATACGTTTTGGATGCTCGAATGAGCTCAGCCTACAGATTTTGGATGCTGGAATGATCTCAGCCTACAGATCATGGATGCTCGAATGAGCTCAGCCTACAGATCATGGATGCTGGAATGAGCTCAGCCTACAAATTTCGGATGCTGGAATGATCTCAGCCTACAGTTCTCGGATGCTGGAATGAGCTCAGCATACAGATCTCGGATGCTGGAATGACCTCAACCTGCAGATGCTATATCTCATGGATACTGGAATGAGCTTAGCCTACAGATCTTGGATTCTGGAATGACCTCAACCTACAGGTGCTGTATGTCTTGGATACTGGAGTGAGCTCAGCTTGCAGATGCAGATCCTGGATTCTGGAATGCCCTCAGCCTACAGATGCCATTTATCTTGGATGCTGGAATGAGCTCAGCCCACAGATCTTAAGATTCTGGACTGACCTCAGTCTACAAATGGATATCTGGGATTCTGGAATGGCCCCAGCCCAGAGATGCTACATATCTTGGCTGCTGGAATGATGGCTTACAGGTACAGATCCGGATTTCGTAATGAGCTCAACCTGCAGATGCATATCCTGGATTCTGGAATGAGCTCAGCCCACAGATGCATATTCTGGAGGACTCTGGAATGACTGACGGAGGATGAGGCCACTCTAAAATCCTCAGCAGGTCACTTTTCAGTATCCTACACCCCTCCTACTAATGGCAGCTGCGTGAGTCCTCGCTACTCTTGATGGAATTTGAAATACACTTGGCAGAATGGATTAGAGTATCGAAGTCCACCCCTCACCCCCACCTGATCTCCCACTTCGAGAGAGGCGTTTTTTTTTTTCTCTTCATGGAGGGGAGTCTGAACTAAACCAAAGAGCTCTTTTATATTTTCTTAACCCCCAGTTTGAAATGGACCAGCTGGTAGTAGTGTTGCATCCGAGTGCCTTTTTTATTTGGGCACCAACTTGCCAGAAGTAAAGAAACGATGTCATATCCTTTGTGATGTTGGCAAGCCAGCCACAGCCAGCAAGCAGTCGCTCTTGCACTGCACGGAAGCTGGAAGTGATCAGATAAGTGATCACGCAAATGATCACAGGAATGTGATGAGCGCTGTTGTGCTTTTGCCTCAAAACCAAATGGTGTAGATCTCAGTCATTTATTGTATCCAGTCAAAGTCAAAGTTTTTCCTTTTTTTGTGAACTTCCTTCCACTGGGCAGAAGAGTTGGAAAAGGATTTCCAGTGGCTGTATTTTTTTTTTTTTAATGGAAACAACAGCCTTAGTATGCCCACTTCACACTGCCTTTCTCTTGCTTGCAGATAGATACCTCTTAGAAAAGTTAAAAAAAAAAAAAAGACATGAATAAAAGACAGTTGTATAGCAAGAGCCTCGTTCTAAAAGGCAGTGCCTTTTTTTTACATTATTCTTATTTCTGATTACGTAGCCTTTTGAACACAGTGAAATGAAAGTGAAAAGGCTCTCGTCATAGACTTATAAGACTTAACAAGTGGATCGTCTTCCGTGCGTCGAGTGATTCCAGGAATAATTGTGAAAATACATAAAAAAAAAGTGACTACAAGAATTATTGTGTATTTACGTTTTTGAAAATGAATTTTTTCTTGGATTTCCAAATACGCGTGACACAGTTGATCATTCTACCTTCTGTGACATTGGCAATCAATCAGGTCTTCGTAGAGACATGTGTGGGAAACAAAAAAGTTGAAAGACAAAAAAAAAAAGGTGCTGACGTCATGTGTTTATCAGATTCTCATATGTGCTCGATGTCAGTCGGGTGATAATTCATTTTATTCATTCCAGTGATGATAATTTTTGTAAATGGGGCCTACCCCTCTTCCCTCCCCCAAACATATGTCAACATTGATGAATGCAATTATTTTTTATAGAACGATTTATATATTTGCGTATGAATGCTATGTCTCAATGCGTGTGCACGTGTGTAGGTATGTGTGTGTGTGTCACGGACGATGCTGTATGTGACTCATACACAGACATACACACACACAAACTGGGAAAATTAACACATGCTTCTGATCTCGTCGACTGTGTATGAAAAGGCAAACGCAGTTTAACTCTTTATTTGTATAGATTTTTTATGTATATATTGTGCATAATTGTTAATATTTCTACTTATAATAATACGTTATTCTTATAATATATACATTGATACAAAATACATCAAGTGATTCCAGCGTCACGTATTTTTTTCATATTTTTATTTTTTTTATGTTTTTTCATGTTTTGTTTTTTATGCTTTTCATATTTTTTATTTTTATTTTTTCCATATTTTATAATCTTCCGTTTCATTCTGTAATGGTCTCCTTTTAAGTGTTCAATATTTTGTGTTCGGTCTTTCGTTCAAAAAAAATTATTTTGATTGAGTCTGGAACACTTATTGATGAAAAAAAATAATTTTTTTATGTATGTCAGCTATTTCCACGATGCCTTTTGAAATGACACTTGTGCCTTAAAACTTAAAATGCCTTTTTTCTATATTGAATATAAAAATATTTTGTTGATATGTGGATAAAAAAAATTATTTTTTTGTAAATTTTTTTTGTTTATACGAATAAGAGTGCTTTGATTTTGAATTTTTTATGAAGAAAATATATATTTTCAGTTCAAAAGAGGCTACTTTAGTGTATAAGACTAAATGAAACTAGAAAAAACTTATTAAAAATTATAGGATAATTTCACAGTGAAAAAAAATTATCATCAAAAGATTATCAGATAATTTCAGAGGAGAGCAATAGACAATTTTTTTTCTTCTTTATTTAGTTTCCAAATACTATTGATGATACTATCACGCTTGACAATTGTACACTATCGACTAAAACTGTTAAATTCATTCTGTGGTCGACGGTTATTGCTCTACAGAAAATTAGGGACCTCAGTGTAAACAAACACGATGTTAAGTGGAGAATTTTTTTTAAATTTTTTTTTGTTAGAAATTTTTTTTATTTAATTTTTTTTAGGAATCGTGATTTTTTTTAGCCGTGACCTGGGTTTTTCTGAAACCGTGACCTGGGTTTTCAGGTGTTTTCTAGTCGTTTTCTTCTTCTTCTTCCTGGTTTCTAGAGGGATAAGGTGTCCACGCGATGATGATTATTATGATATAAGAAGATTTTATATATGCTCTCTCTCTCTCTCTCTCTCTCTCTCTCTCTCTCTCTCTCTCTCTCTCTCTCTCTCTCTCTCTCTCTCTCTCTCAGACAGCCAGCAGCCCTCGAGACCAACTAATATTAATTTAACTTATTTTCATTAGTTCGTATTTTCGTATTTATTTCAGTCCACCGCTTATTTTTAATACGTTTTCCCGTGTTTTTTCTCATATTTCCCGTGTTTTTTTCTTATTCCAAAGGGCACCTATCCCCTCAAGAAACAAGTCTCTTAAGTGTTTTTTTTTTTTTCTGTAAATGTAATTATATTTTGTACCTCCTTACGTTTTGTTTGTGGTCTAAAAATGGCCGCTTATCGATAATATGAACTTCACGCATTTTTTTTTTTTTTTATCCTTTGCTCACTTATGCTCATTCACATCTCGTCAGTATTGTCCCACAGTGACATTTGCGGGTTAGAGGTTTTTTTTTGATAAGAATTTTTTTTTTCTGCTATAAGATCAGGTTTTTTTTTTTTTTTATCATGTGCTCACCTATGCTCATTCACATCTGCGGGTTGCAGTTTTTTTTGTTTTTTTTTTTTTGGGAGAGTTTTTTTTTATTTTTTCAAAGTTTTTTTTAATGGGATTTTTTTGGGAAGCCCAAATGGGTCAGAACAAGTCATAGAATATTTCTCTGTTTCTCGAAGGAAAGCTGAGTTTTTGTAGATGATTATATTTCAGTTTCCTCAAAGAATGTTTTTTACGGTGATTTTGAAAGAAGGTTTTTCTGCATCTTTGGTATTTCAGTTTTTTAATAAGACCAGGACTGGTTTTGGTTTTTTCACGAGAGACGAAAGAGGTTTTTTGTGATATAAGGATTGTGTTTTAAATCAATTTAGTTTCTGCATGAGAAACACATTCAGTATCAAATTGCAAAATATAACCAGTGTTTATGTAGGAATAAAACGTGATAATTTGAACGGAAAAGTTCCAATATATATTTTTTTTAATACCTCTACCTGCCTTCATCTTTCAATATAATATTTTGCAAACTTTCCACATGTACTTAGATTTATAGAAGTGAAGTTTTTTCTTTTAATTTATTGAACATTTATTGTAAAGGGTGGGGTTTTTTTTTCAAGATGGTGCTCTTGAAAAAAATGCTGCCCCACCCTACATTCTTTCAGGAATTATTTTTTTTTTACGTTTATATATGTCAATTGTAATTATCTCTTATTGTAATGAGTTTTTTGATGAATAAAATTTTGCAGCAAAGTCAAAGTTCCATCTTTTTTTTCGCCCTTTGTAAAAAAATTTTTGTTTTAGAAAAGATTTGTATTTGTGTTGTATTCTGTGTGAAAAATTATATTTTATGATTATTAAATACAGTTATAAAATAGCAAAAATACTGATAAGTGTCTTAAAAGTGACAGGCCCAATTAATATGCATTGAAAGATACATCTTATTCATATATATATATATATATATATATATATATATATATATATATATATATATATATATATATATATATATATATATATATATAATTATTTATGACCAGTATACATTTCTTAAAAAGCAAATAATTATAAATTGGATGAAACCAAATCTAAAGCAAAAAAAAAAAAGATGCATATACAATAAAGTTATATGTATAAAATCAGAGTGTAATTAGTGGATACATTAATGAATACACGTATGAAAAGATACGTGAATGACAGGAATCATAAAGGATATAGGAATAAAACCAGTTATGAAGTAGGAAGAGATACATGAATTTTATATTAATAAAATCGAAAGATACTTAAAGAAAATCAATAAAGTGATACATAAATGTAATTATGTAGTTAGATATATATGAATGTGTTCAATGCAAAAAAAAATACAAAACTACAGTTATTGAAATTATACAAAATGCAATTGAAAAAATTTCTTAAACAAAAAAAAAGGTCAACCCACCCAGTTGCAAATTTTGGGTAACCAACGCCTTCTGACGTAATGAAGTAAGATGTAGGGCCAGCAACCTCACCCCTAAAGGTTTCCTGAGATACCGGAAGGCTTCTGTGGACCTCTGGCCTTTGACCTCGCCATAAAGGGGTTACTGATAAGACCAGAGAGAGAGCTGCTGTCGTAGGCTTTATAGTGATATGAAGAGAGAGAGAGAGATAAGATTCTTTCCTTCCTCACAGAAAGCGTTGGCAAGATTCTAAGAAAAAGATAGGGAGGCAAGATAAAGATAAAGATAGCACTCTATGATGTGTTGCACTTAAGATATAAGTAACACATTTCTATAAGCTTACTATGTAATATATATATATATATATATATATATATATATATATATATATATATATATATATATATATATATATATATATATGCAGCCACGTGACCCCAAGCCTTAGTTAAAGAGAAAGAGGCTACGTCCTCTCTCTCTCTCTCTCTCTCTCTCTCTCTCTCTCTCTCTCTCTCTCTCTTGAACAGCTGGCCGTCTTTCTTCAAAGGAAATGAACACCTTCCAAGACTGATAACGCGGATTAGAGATTCTAATTGCATCACTCTTCAGCTGGCGAGATGCTGGCCTCTGATTGGTCAAGATGCTCGTGACGTCAGCAGTACCAACCTGGCAGCTGGGCTGCTGATAGGCTGGGAGGCGTGACGTCACTGGCAGGTGTTTACTAAATAGTCGAGTGGGATGCTGCGTCATAGGAAGAGTTGCCAAGGTTCATTTTCTTTTATAGCATTACGAATAGTAATAGCACGCTGCCAAATAATGATTTGGGGGGCTCACTGGGCCAAATACGACGCCAAGGACAAAAGTCTTGCTTTGAAAGTGTCCATGATAATGTTAAAAGCAATGATAAATGAATAGGTAAATGAATAACCACGCTTCGTAATTGTAAGAGGGTTATTGCCAGGTAGGTGGGTACTGACTATCTCGCATAATACTACTTAAATTTACACCTTTGTGCAGGCAGTATTCACTCATACACACACACACACACATATATACATTAGTATCAGACGACTTATTACGGTTCATGTAATTATTCAGTTATATACATTCACGTATTCTCATTTTAAGTCAATTACAAAATCACAATTTATCAATTTTGGTATATGGAGAGAGAGAGAGAGAGAGAGAGAGAGAGAGAGAGAGAGTCAACTTGCAGAGTTGTGGAGAATGAATCAAATATTTTTTATCCGAATTATATGTCTTTAACATAGTAATCAATTGCTTGGAAGGGTACCCCAACCTTCTCTCTCTCTCTCTCTCTCTCTCTCTCTCTCTCTCTCTCTCTCTCTCTCTCTCAGTATACACGCTAACATATCTAGGAGAGGCGAGGAAGCAAACGAGCCAGGCTATAAAACATTACAGCTGATACATACATATATATATGTATTTCCATTATCCATAATGACCTATAACTTTCACCAATATCCACACAATACTTGGCTACAATTCCCACTGCAAGCCTTGAATCCGCATGGGAAGCAAATAAAGAAACTCTCCATCCCCTAGCGAGATTCGAACCAACCCACAATAGCACGAGCGAGGCCAATCTACTTTCTTTTACAACAGATCAGTCTAATGTAGGCCACCAAATTTCACATTATAGTTGATGTCCTGGCCCCCTGAGGTCCTTGATAATTCATGGCCGGTCATTCGTGGCCCGGACCACGTTTGTTTATCAAGTCAAAAAGAGCCACTTGAGGCTAGGACGTCACAGTCTCTGAGTCTGGAAGGTTCAAGCAAAAATTGCTAATTTCTGAGACTCATTTATGCAATGGCTCGTTCGGGCTGCGGGCGAGAAGGACTTGGAAGGGACGAGTCTCTCTCTCTCTCTCTCTCTCTCTCTCTCTCTCTCTCTCTCTCTCTCTCTCTCTCTCTCTCTCTCTCTCTCTCCTTAAAATAAAGCTGTAATCTCATTGTGTTATTATTTTTTCCATAAAATCACGGTTCTGAAATCATAATTCTCTCTCTCTCTCTCTCTCTCTCTCTCTCTTCTTAAAATAAAGCTATAATCTCATTGTGTTATTATTTTTTCCATAAAATCAAGATTCTGAAATGGTAATAATCTCTCTCTCTCTCTCTCTCTCTCTCTCTCTCTCTCTCTCTCTCTCTCTCTCTCTCTCTCTCTCCTTAAAATAAAGCTGTAAAGTCAGTGTCATTATTTCTTCCATAAAATCACGGTTCTGAAATCGTAATACTCTCTCTCTCTCTCTCTCTCTCTCTCTCTCTCTCTCTCTCTCTCTCTCTCTCTCTCTTTAACAGTCTTTTTCTATGAATTCTTATCAATACAAAAAAAAAGTTTTATATCAAACAAATTTATCATCCTGACGTGTTGTCTTCCTACTATGCATCCTGCGACGCCAGCAGGACGAACCATATCAATCAATCAATACATGTCTAATAACTGAAAAGTATCGCAAATAATTCATGCATGAACCACCCCAATTATTGAATAATTATTATTCTCCACGAAAGGAAATTATCATATTTATATTTACTATCATTTTTGAGGGAAAATGATCATTTCTGTATGCAAATGTATACGCTTATATGTATGCTTGTATATTGTGTGTATGTTTAGCGTGCGCGTGTATACAAATGTATATTCTGAGAATTCTATAAATTACGTATACTTTTGTTTAATTTTGTATATATACATACATACATACATATATGCATGCATAGCTCTTATACGTAAGAATCCAAAAAGTGTGATTAGATTTAAATCTAGACATAACCCTTGAAACAAAAATTGAAAAATATATAAATTATTATTATTATTATTATTATTATTATTATTATTATTATTATTATTATTATTATTATTATTATTATAAGCAAAGCTACGCAAGCATATTTTGTAATTTTACAACATTATGTAATACCAGTCTAATAACAACTCATTAATAAGTATTATAAATAAATCTGATAAATACAAAAGCATTTTTAGGTACCTCGACCACTCGACCGTCTTTTGTCGAAGTGATAGCGCCGATCATTCGACGGAAGTCGTCACTTGACCGTTGATCGAAGACCGATTTCTTTTGCGAGTCCTCTATCAGTTATGCTGAGAGTCTGTGCTTTGCTCGTCGAAAAATGACAGGTAAAACATGCGCCGAAGTTTCTTCGGCGTGATCGAGTTTTCTGTACAGCGTATTATCAAGGCCACCGAAAATCGAGCTATCTTTCGGTGGTCTCGGTATAATGCTGTATGAGCAGCGGTCCATGAAACTTTAACTAATGATCGGTGGTGGCCTGGCCTATACTTCGTCTCTTAATTTCAATTCCCAATTCTCAAACCTCGGTCCCATCTTTACCCAAAATTTCAATTCCCAATTCTACAACCTTGGTCCCATCTTTACCCAAAATTTCAATTCCTAATTCTACAACCTTGGTCCCATCTTTGACCAAAATTTCAATTCTCAATTCTACAACCTTGGTCCCATCTTTACCCAAAATTTCAATTCCTAATTCTACAACCTTGGTCCCATCTTTACCCAAAATTTCTGTTCCCAGTTCTACAACCTTGGTCCCATTGTTACCCAAAATTTCAATTCCCAATTCTCAAACCTTGGTCCCATCTTTGCCCCAAATTTCAATTCCCAATTCTATAACCTTGGTCCCATCTTTACCCAAAATTTCAGTTCCCAATTCTACAGCCTTGGTCCTATCTTCGCCCAAAATGCAGTCTGATTTCACTTCGAATTTTAACGCATCTCTGTCCGAAGTCTAATTTGATTTCAACACCTTCCGGATGAGAGGTGCATTGTGGGACGTCTCGTGAAGAGGTTTATCAACGCAACAATCAGATATTGGTCCGTGGTACAGTTGGCTCCTTAAAGTTATCTTGTTGGTGCAATAAGAAGTACTTCAAATTGATTGTGAGGTTCCTGTTATTATTATTATTATTATTATTATTATTATTATTATTATTATTATTATTATTATTATTACTGATAAAGGCAGGCCTTGTCTTTAGAGATCTGAACAGCTGATATCTTAGTTCATCAGTTTGTTCCATATACTAAAAAATGAAACAAAAAAATGGTTTAAGGTTCCATGAATACACTAATGCACATATTCGACCAGATCTCTCTCTCTCTCTCTCTCTCTCTCTCTCTCTCTCTCTCTCTCTCTCTCTCTCCCCGATTTTTAGATCCATACTTAAGCAGAGCAGGAATTTTGACAGAATTCCTTTGAGAACTGAATATTGTCCCACAGCAAACAAGATGCTCCATCTCTTCTGGTCATAAATCTTACTTGATCTTTCATAAAGAATCATCAGATTTTTGGAGCAAAATCAAGCTTATTGTTTTATTTTATAGTAACTTATAATAACTGCGGGGAATGAGGGGCTTTCTAATACTATTCAGTAAGTCCTTCAGACAGATTTAAGACCCAGACGACAGATATAAGACAGTTCTCACGTGACTTCCACGAAATCACGCATTGATTAAACGGCCTGTCCAGACACAAATAGCACGTGCTAACACGTGTCACAAGGCAAGGCCCGGCGCGACATTTGCCAAAAAGAGTTTTTTTTTTTTTTTTTTTAAAGCCAGGCGAAAGTCATACGCATAAATATCAGAGACGGGTGTGTCTTTTTTTTTTTTTTTTAAGGGAACCAACTGCCAAAAACCAGAGGGGTGGGATCATTAGTGCACATGTGATACACACGGTCGTAAATTTAGTTTGACAGATTTTCCAGCCCCTCGTGTAATGCATTGCTAAGCACTTTGCCTTCTCTCTCTCTCTCTCTCTCTCTCTCTCTCTCTCTCTCTCTCTCTCTCTCTCTCTCTATCTCTCCTTTAATCTCCCTTAATCTCTCTCTCTCCCTAAATCTCTTCGTCTCCCTCTTTATCTCCCTCATTTTCTCTCTCTCTCCCTCTTTCTCTCCCTCTCTCATTCTTTCTCTCCCTCAAACTTTCTCTCTCTCTCTCTCTCTCTCTCTCTCTCTCTCTCTCTCTCTCTCTCTCCTTCAGTCTCTCTCTCTCCCTCTCTCTCCCTCTTTCTCTCCCTCAATCTCTCTCTCTCTCTCTCTCCCTCTTTCTTTCCCACTCTCTCTCTCTCTCTCTCTCTCTCTCTCTCTCTCTCTCTCTCTCTCTCTCTCTTTCCCCTACTTATACGAGCGAAGCGAGCTACAAGGTTGGGAGCTCTCTCTCTCTCTCTCTCTCTCTCTCTCTCTCTCTCTCTCTCTCTCTCTCTCTCTCTCTTATTTGATTTGCAGTCGTTTTTCCCAAGCAGGGCTCTGCGTGGGAGATGACTCATGTTACTGGTCACGGGGAGTCACATTTTGCGACACTGTACCTGTTGATTTGGGAGAGTGACTCATGATATCTGGATACCTGTTACCAGGTGAGGGACTTGGTGTCACTGGTTGCCAAAGAGGGCATTCTTTGATCAGGACCTGTTGCCTGGCACTTGGTGTCAATAGTTGCTAAAGTAGTCCTTCTTTGACTAGGACCTGTTTCCTGGTACCTGGTGAGTGACTTTGTGAAACTGGTTGTGAAAGAGGCTCTTCTTTGACTGGTGCTGTTACCTGGTACCTGGTGAGTGACTTGGTGTCACTGGCTCAATAAAAACCCTTCTTTGACTAAGACCTGTTTCCTGGTACCTGGTGAGTGACAAGTTTCACTGGCTACACAAAAGATCCTTCTTTGACTAAGACCTGTTTCTGGTACCTGGTGACTGACAAGTTTCACTGGCTACACAAAAGATTCTCCTCTGACTGAGACCTGTTTCCTGGTACCTGGTGAGTGATTTAGCGTCACTGGTTGCAAAAAAGATCCTTCTTTGACTAAGACCTGTTTCCTGATGGTGACTGACAAGTTTCACCGAGTACCCAAAATATTCCCCTCTGACTATAGAACCGCTCACCAATTAAATTCACCAGTCATTACCTGTTACCTGGTGAATGTATTCCCTCCCCCTACCCCCCTCCCTCCCCCAGGGGCATCCCCCCTCTTCCCTGCCACCTCCCACCTTCCCAGGGGTCTCCCACGACCTGACATCATCGAAAACGACAGAGAGAGAGAGAGAGAGAGAGATCTAGAATTCTCACAGGGAGCCATTTTCCCACCAGGTGAATTTTTACACTTGCGCTGTTCGTCACTTACTGGTAATTTTCTCACTTAACGGAACGTAATGACACAGGGGCACATCCATCCCATTGATATCAATTACCATTATAGCGTTTATTACGTAATTAATGGTGTGTAATTTTTACGGAGGTGGAATGCTACAGTATCGTCGTCAGCAGCATTTAGCAGCTGTAGTAGCTGTTGTGAGAGTTAAAATCATTCATTGTATGTGTGTGTGTGTGTGTGTGTGTGTGAATCTCTCTCTCTCTCTCTCTCTCTCTCTCTCTCTCTCTCTCTCTCTCTCTCTCTAAGCTTTTGGGCTAATTTGTCCTTCTCTCTCTCTCTCTCTCTCTCTCTCTCTCTCTCTCTCTCTCTCTCTCTCTCTAAGCTTTTTGGGCTAATTTGTCTCTCTCTCTCTCTCTCTCTCTCTCTCTCTCTCTCTCTCTGTCTAAGCTTTTGTTTTGTCCTTCTCTCTCTCTCTCTCTCTCTCTCTCTCTCTCTCTCTCTGTCTAAGCTTTTTGTCTAATTTGTCCTTTATCTCTCTCTCTCTCTCTCTCTCTCTCTCTCTCTCTCTCTCTCTCTCTCTCTCTCTCTCTCTCTCTGCTCTAGCATTTTTTTTATTATGAATTATGACACAAAACAGATGTCCCCTTGCGGTATGAAAAGCTTTGGAAACCTATATTTCCCTTTTTGACTGATGTCAGTCAATGACAAATTACATTTTACGGAAAATTACACAAACTGAAACTTGAATAAATGAAAAAAATATTTATTTATTCACTTTCTGCTTACGATTGGCGAAGCCTGTACTCCTAACCATTACTCCTAGCTATTAGACAGTACTTGTGCAGAATCTGTAACTTAAAGTAACGGTAGAGAGGGCAAGGATTCGTGATTTTTGAGGGGGTGGGGTTTTTGGGGGAGGGGAGGGGGGTTTATCCTGGAAGGAAGGGGAGGGGGTGGGAGGTTTCAGCTTCTGCATAAAGCCTCGAAATTTTTGTCAAGTCTTAAGGAAAGGAAATTGTCTGCATATACCTTTTTTTCCCCAGAATATGTTGATTTAGTAACTGGGCTTGGCCAAGCAATATTTAGACGATTCTACTGTGTAGATAGCTACAGGTTCTGCTGTATAGATAGCTACAGGTTCTACTGAATAGACAGCTACAGTCTCTGTCAAAGAAAACTATTGTGCCGGCTTTGTCTGTCCGTTCGCACATTTCTAGTCCGAACTTTTTCAGTCCGAACTTCTTCTGTCCGCAATTTTTCTGTCCGCCTTCACATCTTAAAAACTACTGAGGCTAGAGGGCTGCAAATTGATATGTTGATCTTCCACCCTCCAATCATCAGACAGACCAAATTGCAGCCCTCTAGCCTCAATAGTTTTTAATTTGATTTAAGGTTAAAGTTAGCCATGATCGTGCTTCTTGCAGCGTAATAGGACAGACCACCACCGAGCCGTGGTTATAAGTTTCATGGGCCGCGGCTCATACAGCATTATACCGAGACCACTGAAAGATATATCTATTTCCGATGGCCTTGATTATACGCTGTAGCGGCTGTACAGAAAACTCGATTGCGGCGGAGGACCTCCGGCGCATTTTTTACCTGTTTGTTGTCGTGAAAGGTATAGAGTTGAAGCAGGTGGTCCCTAATTAGCTGTGTCCTTTTTTGCTGTGCCAGACGTCGCCGCTGCGTGTTTGAAATGCAAGTTTTGCAAGTGCGTGTTTGAATGTGTTTAGAAGTGATGTCTGAACACTTTTAAAAGGTATTTATATCAGACCTTTGGGACACACTGAATAAGAAGTTTTTATTGAAGTTTTGTTGTATATAATGGAGTAGAGTAATGGTTAAAATGAGAGAGTATGTATTAAAGGACTTTGTATTATATATATATATATATATATATATATATATATATATATATATATATATATATATATTTTACTAAAAGGACCACATTCAAACCGGATGGTATCTAATGGAGTATTTATTCAGAAAAAGTTACAAGCTTTCTTGTTTGTCCAAGAAAGCTTGTAACTTTTTTTCTGAATAAATGCTCCATTAGATACCATCCAGTTTGAATGAGGTCCTTTCAGTAATTCTACTATTGCACAGAACAATTGTGTATGTGATAAAGTTAATATATATATATATATATATATATATATATATATATATATATATATATATATATATATATATATATATATATACATATACAAGGGTACTGATTAAACTAAGACTTTATTGAAGGACTCATGAAATTCTGAGTGAAAGAAACTTTGAAGAATAATAAAGTTCTTCCGAAATAATGACTCAGAAATCTATGAAGGTATATATATCATCGAAACCCTTTCGAAAAAGTTACTACAACTCTAAATATATAGTATAGCAAAACCTCTCACGAATCGTCAAAAAAAAATCATTTTGAGGTTCAGAGTCGAATTCATCAATATAAATAACCTTTAAAATCCGTAATTTATTAAAAAAGGAAGTACTTACGCCCAATACATTCGTCGGAAATTGATAAATTGCGTACAAGTGCAACTCGAGTTTTGCAACAGTCTTCCCCAAAAGGGTTATTTATCAACTCAAGCTTTGCATTTTAATGAACAATTACTGTAATGACACACACATACACACTCACACACACACACGCACACACAAACACTTGGCTACTGTAATGAGCCAATGGTCCTCCCTATTAAAAGGGCCTTTTGCAAGAATTTTTTAATATATTATCTTTCGTCAGACATGACCCTGGGAATTTTATATATTTTATTTCATGACGTCATTCGCTATATAACTATATGTCTGTGATATTTTACGTTAGTGTACTTATACTTTTCCTAATCTTTCTACCATCAGCTGCTTTGGGAAAGCCTAAAGCTGCGTATACGGAACGAAAACGGCATTTGTAACGCCAGTTCTTTTTTTAGAAAAATGGTCTATCAGTCAACCAGCCTAACACCATACATCATACGCCGTAGGTCTATCTGATTCTTATCTTAAGCGGAACTGGATTAATCCGTGGAGATAGGCCTAGTGTGGAGAGTGTGATGATGATAAAAAAATAGATAAATATATATAAATATCTAAATAAATAAATAAATATATAAATGAATATAGATATCTAGCAATGGAATTCACTTGTTTGGGTATTGGGTAACGTCAAAAATATAAATATTTTATCGAAAAATATATATATATTTTTCATAATTGTTATCTATCTATATATATATATATAATACATATATATTGTATATATAAATATATATATATATAATATATATATATACAGTATATATATAACCTCCCTCATTAAGAAAGCACGAAAACATATGGCCAATATATCAACTTTTATCACCCCGCCCAATTTTTTTTTTTTTTTTTTTTTAAATCTAGATGCATCAACAAACAGAACAGATCCTTAGCTTCGAATAATGACTTGATCTGGGAGATAGCAAAGTAGGTATGGAGCATCCTGTAGGACAACATCCTAGCATCCTATGTAATAGGATGATAGGTTGATAAGAAGGATAAACACTCTACACCGGATGAGGAATGGCACGTGGGTGCGTGAGTTTTTGTTTTGTGTGTTTTTTTGTGTTTTTTTATGATCAGGATGGACAAGTTTTAACTGGTGATTGGGAGACGCCATAGATTTGTTGGTGAATAAAAGTAAAAAATAAATAAAAATTCTTAAAGACTGTCAACTTTCAATTTAAATTGCATTATTGAATTTCAAAATGACTTTTGATGTCTGTGAATCAAGATGAATTTTGGTGAATAAAAGTGAAAAAATAATAACTAAAAATATTGAAGATGTTATACCTTCAATTTACTTTGAATTATTAAATATAAAATTGACTTTTGACGTTTGTGAATTAAGATGAATTTCAGTCTTTCACTTATTCTTATAATACGACACAGAAAAATTAACTGACATAAATTCACATTTGTTGGTGAAATGAAAGTAATAATAATAATAATAATAATAATAATAATAATAATAATAATAATAATAATAATAATAATAATCCAGAATTCTGAATTCTGAGGTCATTATTACTCATTACCCTTATTTTTCAACATAATTTTCGTCGACCAGATTTACAGAGGATGGACACTGCCTTACCTTAATAACGCTTCTCCCTCTCCTCTCCCTCTCCTCTCCCTTACCCCTTCCCCTCTCCCTCCCCTCCTCCAGACAAAAGACAAAACCCCCTCCCCTTAGGCGTCAAAACAAATCTAAGATAAGATCGACAGTCACACTCCCGACTCGTGGAGCAGAGAATGTGATTGGGGGGCTTCAACCCCCATCCTAATATCCCCACTCCAGTATCTCCCCATCCACATCCCATCACATCTCACATACCTCCCCCACCACAAAAATCCATCCCCCTCCCTATAATGACGTGGCGTGATTGTATGGGAATGTAAATTAAAACGAAAAAAGAAAAAAGATGCTATCATTATGGCATCTCTGTCGAGCTGTTTGTTATGAATTGATCACCTGGTTATACAGTGGCGTTGAAAGCTAACAAACAAACAGACAGGCAAACAAACAACACAGACACACGCAGATAAACACACACAAACACGCTTTAACACACACACACACACAAACACATGCAAACACACACAAACACACGCTTACACACAAACACATGCATACACACACAAAAACAGGCTAACACACAGACACAAACGTTCACAAACACACACACTCTCTCACACACACAAACATTCACAAACAAATGCAAACACACTTTAACACAAACACACACAAACATTCACAAACACAAGCAAGCTAACACAACCACACAAAGGGACAAAAATTCTTCTTCTTCTTTCTACTTTATTTTTTTTGTTTAATCTTCCTACTTTTTATTTTTTTTTAATCTTTCTACTTTTTCATTTTATTTTTTTTTTTTTGCTAATCTTGACACCACACCACCTCGCGCATAAGTAGACAGCTTGCCGGCACTCAGTCACACTCCAGCTTTGTTTGCTATGGAGATTGGTCAAGCCTGGTCAACAAAACCGAAGCTTCCAGGAACCTCTACAGTATACCTCTGTTTGATGTCGGACGGTGGGAGAGAGAAAAAGAGAGAGAGAGAAATATGTTGATCATTGTGTTTTAAGGTCTCTCTCTCTCTCTCTCTCTCTTTGTATGTCTTAGCTTTTAACTCATTTGTCCTTCTCTCTCTCTCTCTCTCTCTCTCTCTCTCTCTCTCTCTCTCTCTCTCTGTGCTCCTCATTCATCGAGCTCTTATTGGTTCCTCTTTTAGACACTCTTTCCTAGTTCTTGTTTACAGAAGAAGAAAAGAGAATGATTTGAGAAATGGGAGAGTGATTGTATTTGTTTTGTTTATTTTGTTATTTTTGTCTTTGTATATTGCTGTTATTCATCGTTTTAATGACACAAAGGATATATATATATATATATATAAAGGATATATATATATATATATATATATATATATATATATATATATATATATATATATATATATATATATATATATATATATATATATATGTGTGTGTGTGTGTGTGTGTGTGTGTGTGTGTGTGTGTATTGAAATCAATGGCATTGTTTGCAGATAGTATCTTCTTATCTTCATATCTGCAAACAATGCCATTGATTTCAACAGAAATTGCATGAGAGAAAATATACCCAAATAACATATATATATATATATATATATATATATATATATATATATATATATATATATATATATATATATATATATATATATACACACACACACGCTGAAATTACCTTGAAAAAGGAACAAATTGACTTATTGGACTAAAATTTGCAGCAAATTTCTCTGTGTCTTAAATATTTCCCAAATTAAATGCACGAGTTTTGAATCAAATTCACAAAAAAAAAAAATTCTGCGCGCATGCGCACGTTCATCCAGTTATCTAGAATACGGTAGATATTCATACAGTTATCTAGAATGTCATAAGCAATAATCCAATTATCTAGAACACTCTACACCTCACGTGGTGCACTGTAGGCATTACTTAAGGTTCTTAGCAGCGTCCCTTCCACGGCCCCTAGCTGCCGAGACCCCTTCCATTCCTTTTACTGTACCTCTGTTCTTATTCTCCTTCTTCCATCTTACTTTCCTCAACCCTCTCCTAACGATTGTTCCAAACATTTCGATACTATTAATTTCCCCCTCAGCGCTGAATGACCTCACAGGACCCAGAGTTTGGCCTTGGGCCCAAAATTCTGCATTCCATTACAATCCATTCCAACTAAATCTTTGAAATCACTCTCAGTCTTTGAGCTCCTTGTCACTACCCTTTTGGGGGTAGGGGGTTGTGGTGGGGTTTAACCAGGTGATCTTATAGTATAATAAGTTACAAGGTCCCACTTGACAATCAAGATAAGGCAACAAAGAATTCTTGACTGAACTCAAGATGTCTGGGCGAAGTTATCTTGTCAGTGCACGTGGCTGGCCCCTGGAGATATATTTGTGATGTGTGTGTGTGTGTGTGTGTGTGTGTAAGAAAGGACTTATAAAATTATGTAGTTATTAGCGTTTTTATAAAATCTGATTATTTTTTAGCGAAAAGGTATAGAGTCTACATAGGCCTATGTAGGCCTGCATGGTTTCTCTGAAAGGTGTCAAATGGTTTAGGTGCTCTGTAGGCAGATAATATTTTTCTTCTGTGTATATTGAAACTGGTTTCAGATATCTTATGTTATGTATGTACATACGTATATGTGTATGGATTGTGGGCTGTTTATGTATATATCTTTATGTGTAGTGTAAGTATGTCCGAATTTGCATATATAATTTGGTTGCATGAGTGTATAATATTTTATATATTTGTATATATATATATATATATATATATATATATATATATATATATATATATATATATATATATATATATATATATATATATATATAAAAATAAAAAAAAGAACAAAACCTAAGAAAAAACTTATGTTCCCTTAATGGTTTTTCCACCCTTGCTCTTATAAAAAGGACAAGAGAAAAAAACCGAATCTGTAAAAAAAAAAAAAAAACCACGTCAATTCTTCCATATACTTTTTCCAACTCGCAAACCGCCTTGGAGATATATTACCACATAAATCGTGGCTTACCATACAATACAGGAATTGCCCTAACTGTGCCCTCTATATGTGCCCCATAATGCTCCTTTGCGCATGCGTAGGCCCAGCAGTGTGTCCTGCCAAGCAGAAACCATTGAATGCTATAGGACCCAAGTACCACCCCTGTGGAACCCCACCTATACCCCAAATATATCAAGGAATGACGCCTTTCCTTGTCTTGGGATTTGGGACAGTCACATACCTACCCCGCGCCCCCCGATGGCATATAGACCCCTCCCACCTTCCCCCCTCTCCCCAGATCCCGAGGGTCAAATCCAACTTCGTGTAGAAGTTTGCTTGAAGTTTTCAACTCAGGAAGTTGTTAGAAGGTGAAATTTCTGAGAGAAATTACTGAGAAATTTCATATTTTTTATTTATAGATATATATATATATATATATATATATATATATATATATATATCATTTATAAATTTATGTTCATTTATCTCTCTCTCTCTCTCTCTCTCTCTCTCTCTCTCTCTCTCTCTCTCTCTCTCTCTCTCTCTCTCTCCCTCTCTCATTTCTTACAAGTTACTGGAAGTTTCAACTTCTTAAAGTTTAAGCTACTTCTCATATAAGAAGTAGCTTTGAAGTTCTCCACGTCAAATAACAGAAGTTAATAGAAGTTTACACTTCTTCTCTGAAGCTACTGAAGTTACCTGAAGTTTTTTCACTTCATATGGAAACCTGCTAAGAAGTTCGCTTGTTTACGTGAGAAGCTGACAGAAATATTAACTTATTGATATTTAACTTGTTAGAAAGATTCGCCTCTTACAACATGAATACCAGAAGTTATCATCTAACTTCACTTATCACTGAAGTTAAGAAGCAAACTTCACGTACCACGTAAGAAGTACCTCGTTATTGGAAACATCTCCCTTCTCGACACCAAGAGATGCTATAAATTTTCACTCAAGAGACAATTATCTCTTCATAAAGATATACTTTTGGGTAATAAATCTCGAGGCTGTTGAAGTCATATCTTTTCAGAGGTTTGGGGTTGGGTGATGTATTGTACACCCAGAAAAAAAAATATATATTTTTTTTTCATTATAAATGTGGTTTTTCGTTCTGGCAAAAAATACAGTAGGAATAAAGCACATATACATACATACACACACACACATATATATATATACATATTTACACACACACATATATATATATATATATATATATATATATATATATATATATACATTATATATAACGGGGGCAGTTCTAAAAAGTGTTGTATCTTTACAGTTATAAACAATGCTTTTTTGGGATGAGACTGCCAGCCCTATAGCCTATTCTACCCTGGCTGCGACCCACTACAGTCAACTATCAAGCATCAAGCATCTTAGCCACTGTTTGGGTCAACAGATGAAGAATGGGTAAATAAATATAAATATTATATATATATAGAGAGAGAGAGAGAGAGAGAGAGAGAGAGAGAGAGAGAGAGAGAGAGACTCAGCAAGCAATTACTTACCCAGTATATCTAGTCTCAGTTACCAAGGAATCCTCCAAATTTCACCTTCTTTAGTTTGGAGAGGAACCCGTTTCTCCCTTTTTGGTCCAACTTGCCCCAAAACCGGACCCCTAAAAGTGGGCTCCTAAAAGTGGACATGGCCTATCAGTGATTGCAAAACCATAGGCCTACGAGGCACAGGGTAAGTTCAATTGCCAGTAGGCATATATAGTCCCTGTGTTGGGCAAGTAAGGGCATTGATGGTATTCTCGTCCTTTAGGACTACCCTGGTCTGTGAGCTTCTTGGGCAGTGAGGATTCTGAGAGAGAGAGAGAGAGAGAGAGAGAGAGAGAGAGAGAGAGAGAGAGAGAGAGAGAGAATATCCCTATAACTATTAATCAGGTAACCATAATGAGATTCACAAAAGGCATCACGTAAAATTTAATCAAATGAACTTTTCTCTCTCTCTCTCTCTCTCTCTCTCTCTCTCCCTACCCCACCCACACTAATCCCGCCCCCCCTCCCCCTTGGGCACAGACTCTGGAACATCCTCAAGTCGCGTGCTGGCCAGCCAGACAGACAAACAGACAGACAGGCAGCGAGAAAAACAGACGTCTTGAGACAGTCTTAGTCATCGACCAGCTGCTGCTGTTACTCCTCTCTCTCTCTCTCTCTCTCTCTCTCTCTCTCTCTCTCTCTCTCTCTCGCAAATGTCTGTTTTCCAGAGGACTCGTTCTCCCTCTGGAGTACTCTAATGGCTGAGTTCTATTGAAACTCATTTTCCTCAAACTTAATTTTCTCAGACTTTCTTTTTCTCAAACTTCATTTTCCTCAAACTTCATTTTCTCTAACTTCATTTTCCTCAAACTTCATTTTCCTCAAACTTCATTTTCTCAAACTTAATTTTCCTCAAACTTCATTTTCCTCAAACTTCATTTTTCTCTAACTTCATTTATCTCTAACTTCCTTTTCCTCAAACTATTTTCCTCCAGACTTTCTTTTCCTCCAAACTTCATTTTCCTCAAACTTTCTTTCCTCCAAATTTTCTTTCATCCAAACTTCCTTTCCTCCAAACTCTCTTTCCTCCAAACTTCATTTTCCTCAAACTTTCTTTCCTCCAAACTTTATTTCATTCAAACTTCCTTTCCTCCAAACTTCCTTTCCTCCAAACTTCCTTTCATCCAAACTTCCTTTCCTCCAAACTTCCTTTTCCTCAAACTTCCTTTCCTCCAAACTTCCTTTTCTCCAAACTCTCTTTCCTCAAACTTACTTTTTCTCAAACTTACTTTTCCTCAAACTTCCTTTCCTCCAAACATCTTTTTCCTCAAACTTCCTTTCCTCCAAACTTCCTTTTCCTCAAACTTCATTCACACCAAACTTCCTCCTTTCCTCAAAACTCCTCAATATCCCAACTCCCTAATTCCTCCAGCAAACTTTTCCTCCAAAGAGAACTTCAACAAAACCTCCAAAATCCAATATCTGTCAATCAACCGAATTCCGGAAGGACATAAATAATCCTCTCCTGATCGACGTTGATTGATAGCTTGCCATCTGCGCAACGTCGCCGCCGTGGCGGACTTTTGCACAATGACAAACAAGTAAAAAATGCGCCGAGGTTTCTTCGGCGTATT
>NC_089787.1:21715623-21735623 GCF_040412425.1 Macrobrachium rosenbergii | reverse complement strand
GCGCGCGATCCAGAAGGCACGCACTAAACAAACGCCCATTTTGGAATCTCTGCTTCGTGTGAACTAAGCAGGACAGAATCAATAACATTCACCTACTTTTCTGCTTTCACTTTTGGAACTGCTTGAGGGGCCTCCCCACCCCCCTACTCTTACAGGAATGTTATAGGTTGTAGGTACGCGGTTGTATTGAACGGTTGTAGTTAATCTGAGTTCATTTAGAAGAAATTATTGAAAGGTCTCGTATTTTTATGTCGTCTGTTCTGTTGTCTTACTAGAATGTTATAGGTTGTAGGTACGCGGTTGTAGTGAATGGTGGTTGTGATTGGTTGTAGTGAATGGTGGTTGTGATTGGTTGTAGTTAATGTGATTCTATGTAGATTGAAGTTTGTTTTTTGTCTTTCAGTTGGTTTGTCTTAAAAGAATGTCATGGGAGAGTGGTTGTAGTGCTTGGTTGTAATCAGTGGTTGTAGGTATCTGTCTTACAACTCCTTCGCCTGACAAGAATGTTATAGGAGGGCGGTTGTAGTGCCAGGTTGTAGTCAGTGGTTGTAGGGACTGGTTGTAGTTACAGACAGCTTCCGGAGATCAATTTCTTACGAAGAATTATTTGATTTTTATTACGAAAACTTTGCAAGAATGTTATAGGAAAGCGGTTGCACAAAGAAGTTGTTGTGCAATGTTGCAGTGAATGCAGGAGTTATTAAGAGAATACGTAGATGATTTTATGATATAAAATAATCATATATTCAAATTATACGTAATTATTTGCAGGACTCAAATAATTCTGCAAGACTTGTAGATATGAACAGGATACTACTAAGATATGATTTTATCTTTCTCTGGAAGAACAAGCAAATTGTAAACATAAAAAACAAGTAAACAAGGAAAATAAACAAGAAAATCAAGGCACAGTTATTTATATGGGCCTCCTCCTCCATGATGGCATGCCCCTTTGAACGAAATACCCAGTATTTGGGGCATTGTCAGCAATCAATGCCCACAAACGCACGAAAAACGCGGAGCAGGAAGGAAGACGAGGTTGCGAAACAAATCCTGAACATACCCTCACATACCCCGGTATATGTTCCCTAGGGTACTGAATTCCTGACAGCTGATTGGCTGACGTGATTGCCCCTTTCTTGCTCTCTCTCTCTCTCTGACTCTCTTTTTTTCTCTCGGTTTGATTTCGAAATCGTCGTAACAAGCAACGAGGACTCCATGCGGTTGGGAACCAGTATACTACCTAGCATAGGCCTAAGTAGGCCTACTGGAATTGAAAGGTCGGATATTGCCTTGGGAAGAGGTTTACCGGATTTTAGTTAGGGGGAGGGGGCGTAAATTTGGTCACTAGCACCCCCCCCCCCTCCCACCATCAGCCTTCCCCCACCCCCCCAAAATAAGAGTTGTGATTGGACCAGGTGAATGGGTATTTTCGTATCTAGTGTATAAATCTGCCCTCTTTGTTACGGGGAAAAGCTGACCCGTGCAAACATACATAGATACATACATATGCATACATACATATATATATACACACACATATATACATACATGCTGTGAACATGCCTTGGTAATAAGACGAAAGTAATTATATATAGTATCTCAATTGTTTCACTTTACCTTCGTAGCTATAACTTTGTTCATACATACATACATACATACATACTCGTACATGAGGATATCCTTGGACATCAGTGGTCATTAAGCTATATTCTTCTTCTCTGAAGGACTTCGAAGATCCTACGACAGCGGAACACAGCAGAGATGCGATAACTTGTGTGGAAAAATAAATGAACTCAATTTTGGGACATTTTGTCAGTGAGTTTGGGGGCATTTTGTCAATACGTTTGGAAAAACCGATAAAAAAATTGACAAATTTAGGATAAAAAAAATTGACAAAATTAAGATGAACTTTTGTCTGTGTAATAGAAACTGTTTTGATGATTATTCAGACTTAAATTAAATAGCTTTTAGGTGTGTGACAGGATCTATACTGATAATCATATACACTCAAATTCTTAGTATTGGCAGATATCTTTGCATTAAGAAACTAGATCATAAACCAATAATTCAAAATACAGTACTGTATGATAAAATATATTTCTCTATAAACTACATTACTGTAATATATATATATATATATATATATATATATATATATATATATATATATATATATATATATATATATATAAATAAATTTCTGACTCGTCGGGATCGAACCCAGGTCTCTCAGGTGGAAAGCAAGGGCGTTACCCACTGGGCCATGCAAGTCTAAAAGAAGTTGGAACCTGAGAGCAACTGCACCAAGGAATTACCTGGGCAAGCTGAGAGACCTGGGTTCGATCCCGACGTGAGTCAGACATTTATTTCTGTTCCACACGTGATTGTGTGTTGATGATTTCTATATATATATATATATATATATATATATATATATATACACACACACACACACACACACACACATATATATATATATATATATATATATATATATATATATATATATATATATATATATATGTATGTATGTATGTATCTGGTGGATAGCTGGCTATTGTGGGTCGTAGTCAGGGTGACAAAGGGTGTGGGGCTTGCATCTTCATCGCAAGAGAATGACTTAGAAATCTGGAGGTAAATACTATCCATTTTATTGGATAAAGTATACATACATAAGTATACATACATACATGCATACGTACATATAATTATATATATATATATATATATATATATATATATATATATAGATATAGAGAGAGAGAGAGAGAGAGAGAGAGAGAGAGAGAGAGAGAGAGAGAGATCCTCATCAGTAAAAGTAAGTTAATGTCGACATAGCCTTCGCATTACTAAAAAAACCTGTCAATAATTTCCGATCTTCGAGACGCGGTACGTAACGTCCATGGCATCGGGGCATGGCGTCTTCACCCGGGAGAAAGTCCCCGGCAGTCAGCAGAGAGAGAGAGAGAGAGAGAGAGAGAGAGAGAGAGAGAGAGTTTATAGTCCGAACAGCTGTATCACCATCTTATTGCCTTAAGGTAAGTAGGAGAAACTGAGAAAAAGATAGGAAGAGGAGATGTAAAGGATAAGGGTGAGGAGGAAGAATAAGGAGGAAGAATAAGGAAGGGTGATAAGGGAGGATGAGGAAGAAAGGGATTCCATCTGGCATATGTGAGAACTCTTTCTTTGTTCATCACAGTTCCTGGCCGGAAATATAGGATTTTCAGTACGCGTGCAATCGCTCGAATTTTATTTCCATTTATTTATCTATTTTTTTGTAAATAAACAGTTACCTAAAACACATTTTTTATAAAAAAATAAATAATTTATTCATTCTACTTCCCATTCCAAAAATAATCTTCCTCCCAAATTATTTAAAACACAGAAAAAACTTGAGATTTTAAAGAACAATTTTTCCTCTTAAGTCGACTTCGCTGAGAAGAAGAAGAAGTGGTGGTGGTGTTGCCGACAGGTGGTTATTGTTTTTTTTTTCTTTTACCCAAGACGGCGGGTGACGGAGACGTCACTGGCAGGTGTTAAGCATCCTAGAACATCCTAGGGCATATCCTTCAGGAAACCCACGCGTCCAGCACACGACACTGCGGAGGGAGAGTGTATGAGTCGTTACTCTCTCTTTCTCTCTCTCTCTCTCTCTCTCCAAAAAGTTGTGAAGCAAAGGCTAATGATGAATGTCTGCTCTCTCTCTCTCTCTCTCTCTCTCTCTCTCTCTCTCTCTCTCTGTATATATACAAAAAGTGCCCTCTCTCTCTCTCTCTCTCTCTCTCTCTCTCTCTCTCTCTCTCTCTCTCTTTCTCTGTATATATACAAAAGTGCCCTCTCTCTCTCTCTCTCTCTCTCTCTCTCTCTCTCTCTCTCTCTATATATATATATATATATATATATATATATATATATATATATATATATATATATATATATATATATGTATGTATGTATGTATGTGTGCAGTGCACTGACTTCTGGCTCTCTGTCAAGTGACAGACCAACTATACCTCTCAGCGTTATCCTGTCTCGTTATGCAGACGCACGTACCTCTGTCCATAATAGTCAGCTATTTATAGTGTAAAAAAAAAACTCATTCAATAAAAAAAAATCCATTCATTCTCTTTGTTGTAGGGAACATTTTTCTGAAGAACTGCTTACATTTTTTAGAGAGATTTTCTGTTGTTTTTTATTTGTCATCTTAAATTGACGGTTCTGTCACTTTTGACAGAAATGTTACTGATTTCTCTATGTTATACAATTTCATTGACAGAAAACTGTCAATCAAAATATGTGGATTTTCTTGACATCAAGTAACCTCAAGTGATTTTTTGCATTGCTCAAAAAAAAAGTTAAGTATACCTTAGTTTTACCAGACCACTGAGCTGATTAACAGCTCTCCTAGGGCTGGCCCGAAGGATTACATTGCTCAATTCTTAGTTCCAGAAGTCCTTTATTCCTCACACCGCTGGACTCTGGAAGAGTCTCCCGTAGGATGATCTGCAATTGAATCCTCAAACGTTCAAGAGATGCAATTATCCTTATATATCAATAATTTCATTATATTCTTTATCTGTTTATATATTTGGTTAATTTATTTTATATTTTCAAATAGGTAATCTCTCTCTCTCTCTCTCTCTCTCTCTCTCTCTCTCTCTCTCTCTCTCTCTCTCTCTCTCTCTCTGCGCGTGTGTGTGTGCGTGTGTACTGTTGATTAAGTATATCATATATTGGCTGGAATTCGGAAAACCTCTCTCTCTCTCTCTCTCTCTCTCTCTCTCTCTCTCTCTCTCTCTCTCTCTCTGTTGTCAAGTAGGTATACCATTTATTGTTTAGGGGTCGTATAATATTCCTATCTCTCTCTCTCTCTCTCTATCTCTCTCTATTGTAAAGTAGGTATATCATTTATAGTTCAGGGGTTGTAAAATATTCCTATCTCTCTCTCTCTCTCTCTCTCTCTCTCTCTCTCTCTCTCTCTCTCTCTCTGAAAACAATCATGTCAGTACCAATATGGCCAGAAAGAGGTCAGATAATTCTACACTAGATCAACAATAAGGTTAAATAATCCCATACTATCTCCTATGCAAATTAGGCACAGCAAAACAATATATGGTTAATGATAGGTATTAAGGAATAGCTAATTGTTTTCCTACCTGTTGGCTATAAGATGAAAATGATAAGTGAAAAATGCGCCGAAGTGTCTTCGGCGCAATCGAGTTTTCTGTACTTCGTATCATCAAGGCCACCGAAGACGGATTTATCTTTCGGTGGTCTCGGTGTAATGCTGTATGAGCCGCGGCCCATGAAACTTTAACCACGGCCAGGTGGTGGCCTCTGCTATATCGTTGCCAGACGCACGATTATGGCTAACTTTAACCTTAAATAAAATAAAAACTACTGGGGCTAGAGGGCCGCAATTTGGTGTGTTTGATGGCTGGAGGATGGATGATCAGCATACCAATTTGCAGCCCTCTAGCCTCAGTAGTTTTTAAGATCTGAGGGCGGACAGAAAAAGTGCGGACGGAAAGACAAAGCCGGGACAATAGTTCTTTTCAGAGAACTAAAAGTAAGGAGATGAAAATCAATAAGTGGATTAAACCAGATTTACGGTTCTCATAATAAAATCTTTTGGAAAACGGTCTAGTTAAAAACTGCCTATATATAATTACATTGTCATTGAAGTGAATTGTTTTTCTATATGCTATAATCATCAAGCAATGGCTTTTTATTTATAGATTTATTCATGCATTTCTTATCTCGGGTTTATCTTATCTATACCTCCTTCGATTCTTCAAATACTAAGTCATATTATTTTATTAAAATTTCCACATATACATCAACTGAATTTAACAATAAAGGAACACACATTTCCCCCCATTCATAAATTTCCCCCATTCATACATTTGCACTTCCATACATTCACTACCTGACTCCCCCCCCACGCCCCCCCCCACCACTCCCACTCCCCACTGTCATCCAATTTACCAACACACGTAATCAAATTCCTTTACCTGAGAACTACTGAAAGTATCAGACCCTGATATGTGTAGAAGACATCTCTTTCCATCAGTGGCACGTGACGTCATTCATTGATTGGCCTGCTACGTAGTAATGATAGTATTTTGATGAATGAATAGGGAGTGGGGACCTTACCCTTATTTTTTTTTTACCTGTAATCACAAGCATCAGATGCGAGATCTTATCTCTGACCAGGTGTGACCGAATGTGGGTCAGTTGTGGATAGATAGATAGATAGATAGATAGATAGATAGATAGATAGATAGATACATACATTCACATACATTCTGAATTTATATCATGAAATGATGATTAATCATTATGATTCTCTTAATGAAAAATATTTGTTTGAATATTACCTATAGCTATTTCTAAGTAATACTTTGCAAGAATTTAAATAGCCATTCTGAATATTAATAACCACTTTTTTTATTATAATATTTTTAACTGTAATTTTATAAAACAATTCTAAAATATACAAAGAAAATTAAAGTGCTTCTCTCTCTCTCTCTCTCTCTCTCTCTCTCTCTCTCTCTCTCTCTCTCTCTCTCTCTCTCTCTCTCTCTCTCTCTATTGTGAGTAAAGATCAAATATGTAAGTAGACTAATTAACCTCACTTATAAAACAGGACGTCACGTGACTTGATTGAATTCTCGACTCTCTCTTATATTACCACCATTTTTGAGAGCTTTGGTGAGTGCAACTGTTAGTTAATAAGGTGGTTTATTATATAAGTCAGGTGACGCTAAAAATAAACAAATTATTTTTACGTTTCAGTAATTATTTTTAGTTACTGTGAGTTTGTTCAAAGCACAGTATTTATTTGCAAACTAAATATATATATATATATATATATATATATATATATATATATATATATATATATATATATATATATATATATATATATATATATATATATATATATATATATATATATATAAGTGAAATTATATAAGCTAAAATTAATTAAAAAGAAAATAACTTTAGCTCTGTCACTGAAATAGTATCTTTGGATTTTATAAATATACCCATTTATCATGAAAAAATGGTTTGATGTCAGTGAATAATAATAATAATAATAATAATAATAATAATAATAATAATAATAATAATAATAATAATAATAATAATAATGACCAGTACTACCGGATAAATGCAAAATTAAAAGGGTATATATTAACCAGAAAAGTTTAAAAATAAAACAAATACACAAATAATAAAAAAAGAAATAAAGACAAATAGGAGAATGATGGTAATAAGAAAAAAAACCTGAAAAGTGACCACAAAGTAAACATGAGTAGACAGATGACAGAGAGAGAGATAAGCATTTACAATACACACCTGGTGCCTGGGAGATTTGCATAAATCTCACTTATCTTCCAATACATCTTATCTTCCAGCATCTGGGTCGCTTCTGAAAAAGAGGGGAATATATCAGTTATGAATTACAGTGATGACAACACAATATCAATTACAGTTTCTGTGTCGTGTAATGTAATGTAATGTACGTTTATATAGATTTCCTTTCAGTAGGATCTGAGTTGCAAGACTGAAATGCTTTCACACTCTACAGTTGCTGTAGAAATGGTCTTATATTTTCTGTAGTTTTTTTTCTAAATGGAGTTGTACTGTAAATGCAGATTGCACGCTTTCTTTAGTTCCTGTAGTAATAATTTTAATCCTTCTGCAGCTTTTCTAAATGGAAGGGTACTGTAGATGCAGAATCCACACTTTCTTTAGTTCCTGTAGAAATAGTTTTATTCCTTCTGTAGTTTTTCTAAATGGAAGGGTACTGTAGATGCAGAATGCACACTCTCTTTAGTTCCTGTAGAAATAATTTGATACTTTCTGTAGTTTTTTATAAATGGAGTGGTACTGAAGATGCAGAATGCACATTCTTTAGTTCCTGTAGAAATAATTTCATACTTTCTGTAGTTTTTTCCCTAAATGGAGTGGTACTGTAGATCCAGACTGCACACATTCATTAGTTCCTGTAGAAATGATTTTATATTTTCTGTAGTTTTTCTCTAAACGGAGTGTTACTGTAGATGTAGAAAGCACACTTTCTTCACTTCCTATAGAAATATTTTCATAGTTTCTGTAGCTTTCTTCCTAAATAGTGTGCTGCTGTAGATGTGGAAATCATAGCACAATGATCAAAAGTCATTGTAGAAGGAAGCGATAATTTGAGAAATACTGTAGAATTTAGATAAAATTCAGTACAATGGCTAAAAGCCATTAAGGAGAAAAATATGATATAAATATAATGAAAATGTGGATATAACTGAATGCAACGGTAATTTAGAAATATAATGAAAATAGAGATAGAATTTACACAATGACAGAAACTCATTGTAGAGAGAGTGGCAATTCTTAAAAAATGGTTAAAATGTCAGATTTGACATCCTAAGTAATACCTGAACCTTTTCAGGCACGTAAATACAGGTTACCTTTGCATAATCTGTAATTATGAAGAATGATTGAAAAGAAATTCATTTTTCTTTTACTTGTAGTTAAAGCCTTTTTGTTTATGGAAACACGTAATACGATTTTGATACGTTCGGTAAAATGATTCGAGAGTTTTCAAATAATAACTATATATACGAGTATGTATGTATATATATATATATATATATATATATATATATATATATATATATATATATATATATATACTTATATGAATACATGATAATGATACGGTGTGATGCGAACGTCTGTGCTGTAATTGAAAGTGTGCAGACATACATTTGTATAACTTCTCATTAAGGAAAGCATTGTTAGATCTCTTGTCAAAGACATCTGACCAGATAGCTACATAAATCTCTAGTTTTAATGTCACCCATAGCAGCTGGCACCAGACCTTTCCATCTATATGATCTTGCATAAAAAAAACACATGTCTAATGAATATTATTATTATTATTATTATTATTATTATTATTATTATGGTTTATTGTATCGGCTCCAGACTTCATCAGACTAAACTCTAAATTTACCATAATTGACCTATATGGGAGAAGTTGATGGGACTGGCAACCTTGTGTCCATAACTAACCAAGGACTGAGGCAACAAGAACGGAATAAGAGAAATGGGTCCTTGACCCCAGGGTGAACTTTAAAGTCTTAAAGTCCCACTATATGTGTGTGTGTGCGTGCCTGCCTTTTTAAAACCAGGGCAGGTGCCATCACCCACAGACGTAAGAAGCAGCCTACGTAGCAGGCGCGACCTTGATGTACCTTTAATGCAGCTGCCACGCCTGGACGCCGGTAACAGCAGCGGCAGGTGGCAGCGGACACGACCAGACTGAGATGCTCGTTGGCCAACAGCAGTAGCAACTTGGAATGCTTAAGAAGAAGAAGAAGAATAAGCAGTAAGATGAGCTGCTGAGACCCCACTCTGATTGGCTCTTTCCCAGGGGCCAGCTCTTGATACCTCGCCCCGATTGGCTCCCTGGAGACCAGCTTCTGAGACCTCGCCCTGATTGGCTGTTTCCGGAGATCTTTGATTACGGCAGGTGACCGTATATTCACAGGTGCAGCTTGAGGATCAGACGCTTTGCTCTCCCACGGGGAAAGATAAGAATAAAACCAGTCGACAATTTCCTCTCTGGGTAACAATCGGCTTTGCTGTGGAGCAGTGGCTTCCGGCTCAATGTACAATAATTTTATCTACAACTTGTTCATAAAATTGTTGTTCATTAAAACTCCACAATAATAATAATAATAATAATAATAATAATAATAATAATAATAATAATAATAATAATAATAATAATAATGCTATGTTGTTCATTAAAACTCCATAATAATAATAATAATAATAATAATAATAATAATAATAATAATGCTAAGAAATTCACAATCTCGTGAAAAACAATCTGTGTAATAAAAATCCACAATTATATAGTAATATAGTTTACTGTATAATTGTGGATTTTTATTACACAAATAATAATAATAATAATAATAATAATAATAATAATAATAATAATAATAATAATATAATATACTATAATAATAATAATGAGTGTGCCATCTTGCCAATACATTTTTAAACACTTAAAAACAAAAATCTAGCAAATTTATTTCTATGGTCGACTATCCAGGCATTTAACTTGCCGTTAGATAAAAAAAGAAAGTTTTCTAAGACAGTATATTTAGCAAGGAATATAGAAAATAAAATATAGAAGATAGAAACATCCACGAGCTAGAGAACTGCTCATAATGTATTTTCGAGAGACCGAACGATCAATAATTTATATATTTAAACTTATATTTCTTTAGTATGTTTGTTTTTATTTGATAGAAGTTATGCATGTGTACATATGTATATATATATATATATGTATATATACATATATATATATATATATATATATATATATATATATATATATATATATATGTATATTCTTTTATCAGTTTTAAGCAGATACAATTTTTACACTTAAAATTTTTGCATTCATCTTTTTCACATAATCCAGAAGAACAAAAGTAAACTTTGCCTCCCAAAGTTTGTCAAGGAAAAACGGAGACTTTCAATGACAAAGATTTTCAATGTCAAAGCAAAGAAACACGCAAACTAGAGCGTTCTTGCTTGCACCAATAAATCTGCCTTTTTAAGTGTGCCCATGCACGCGTGAAATTTTTTTGGGGGGAAGCGTCGTGACATTTCAGGCATCTTCTTGTGGGAGGGGGAGGGGGTGAACTAGGAGAGGCGGTGTGGGTGTGTGGGTGTGTGGGAGAGTGGTACAGGAGTGGCCCAACCCCGCCAAAAGCAGCAGGTGCACGCCAGGATTGGGTGGAGTGCACACACTGTGGGAAAAGTAGCAAGGATGTGCAGCCCAAATTGTGGGAATCCTTGAATCCTCGCGGACGCCAGGAGCCCTTCCTCCCATCACGCACGCACGCGGGCGGGCGGGCGGGTGTGCGGGCGTTCGCCCTTTCCTCGGGAGCCCTGAGGAGAACGTCTCGGCCGAAGACAGAGGAATAAGAAGACGCCTGAATTGTTGGTGTTATGGAATGCCTTCGAGGGCACAAGAAGAAGAAGATTTCTGAGTTTTGGGAGTTGTGGAGTACCTCAAGGAGATATTCTGACGCCTACTCTATAATCTGATCCCAAAAACTGGACCAAGTGTATGGTCCATCCAGTGGGCCATTTCATATTTTTGGGCAATGTTTATCAAGTTCCTGGATACTTAACTCTTAATTTGTATTCAGATCCATATCTGCCAGGAAGGAAAGGCATGATTTTGCGCTGTTAATGGCATAAGAAATTACTTTTTTAGATTACCTTTTTATATATATATTTAAGTGAAATGGGAATTCCGTTGCGGTCTCTTGAGACTTTGCTCTGCTGAGTCTGTGGTCTGTTGCAAAATTTAATCGTGGTGGACTTATAATTTCAAGGTTTCTTGATAAAAGATTTGTACAAAAACTTTTTATATATATATATATATATATATATATATATATATATATATATATATATATATATATATATATATATATTTATATATATATATATATATATACATATATACATATATATAATTATATAGTGAATTATGTATCATTACATGAAAGAAAGATACCCTATGGATTAAACAAATTATTCCCATAAAAACTAATTACGGAAAAACCCAATAACATCAAAATATTGGATTTGAATCCAGCTTAAACTGATTCAGTGAATTATTTATCATCGTAATTACGAGATGCACGGTACAAGAATTTTCCAGAACCCAAACTCCAATTTATGAATTATTTCACCTCATAGTCCATCAAAGATTTTTGCAAAGCCGACCTCAATTAGGAACCCGCGCCTTCTAATTGGCTCGCCCCGCGTCAAATCCGTCATAATTACACCAATTATCTCTTTAGTACTTAGTCTGGGCGCTTTATTTTTTGTTGATAATTGCGGAACGGTTGAGGCCATAAGACATTCATGCAAATGTTAAAGAGATGAGATTCAGTTTACATGGAAAGACCAGGTATTAATTTTATTCATTTCATTCAGGTTATGCCAAAGACATCAGAGTGATTACTAAATAATTTTATGTAGGAATTCGTTATTATGTATTCATGTGTTATGTATGTCGTGAATTGTTTATTTTATGTAATTCAAATACACGTGTTTCCAGAGAGAGAGAGAGAGAGAGAGAGAGAGAGAGAGAGAGAGAGAGAGAGAGAGAGAAACTTAAAATCCCTTAGCATTTAAATCTGCCTGGAAGGATGTTTAGCCTCTTCTTCTTCCCCTTAAGATGCCAAGAAAGGAACCCAGAAAAGGAACCCAGAAAAGGAACCCAAAAAAGGAACCCACAAAAAAGAAGTCCAAAAAGGAATCTCAAAACTGAGCCCAGAATGGAGCCCAAAAACGAACCTAAGAAAGTGAACCAAAAATGTAACCCAAAAATTGAACCCAAAAATGGCACCCCAAAACGAACCCAAATAGGAACCCTAAAAGGGAACCTAGAGAGGAACCCCCCAAAAGAGCACCAAAATAGGGAAAACCAAAAATGAACCAAATAGGAACCTTAAAAAGAAACCACCAAAAAACGAACCCAAAAAAGCAAACCCAAAATGAACCCAAAAAATTAACCCAAAAGGAACCGAAAAAAATATACCAGAAAACAAACTCAAATAGGAACCTAAAATAGGATCCCCAAAAATAGGAACCTAAAAAACAAAACCCCAAAAAAACTAAACCCCCCCAAAAATGAAACCCAAACTAGGAACCCGAAGGAAACACAAGGAACCGAGGCTCGGTTCCACCTGCCCCACCTCGGGCGCGTCTTTTGTCCGACCTCGGGTCTGTTCTGGGCAGGTGGTCACTTGCCCGTTCTCCTCCTGTCTCTCTCTCTCTCTCTCTCTCTCTCTCTCTCTCTCTCTCTCTCTCTCTCTCTCTCTCTAAGAAGAAGTAGGAGCAGAAGTAAGGGGTGTATCGTCTTGGCGTCAGCTGATGATCGGAAAGTCGAATAAAATCTCTCTCTCTCTCTCTCTCTCTCTCTCTCTCTCTCTCTCTCTCTCTCTCTCTCTCTCTCTCTCTGTATTCTTAATTAGGAAATCATATACTGTCTGGAGGTCAGATAATATCTCTCTCTCTCTCTCTCTCTCTCTCTCTCTCTCTCTCTCTCTCTCTCTCTCTCTCTCTCTCTGTGCACTGTTAATTAGGTATATCATATATTGTCTGGAATTCGGAAAACATCTCTCTCTCTCTCTCTCTCTCTCTCTCTCTCTCTCTCTCTCTCTCTCTCTCTCTCTCTGTTACTAAGCAGGTATATATATATATATATATATATATATATATATATATATATATATATATATATATATATATATATATATATATATATATATATATATATCTATTCTCTCTCTCTCTCTCTCTCTCTCTCTCTCTCTCTCTCTCTGTATTGTTAAATATCTCTCTTGAGATTTGCGTGAGCGCATGCGCTGACGGAAGCGCGAACGAATATACCCATCCATTGGACGAATGCTTCAATTTCTCAGAAGATCTGATTACGTCATGGAGCGCATTTCCTTTCATTCTTTGTGGGGAAATAGAGTTTTGTATGTTACTGTAGTTATTGTAGTTTTGTAGGTCCTGTAGTTATTGTAGCTTCTGTAGTTACTGTAGTTATTGTAGTTTCTCGAGTTTTTGTAGCTTCTCTAGTTACTGTAGTTATTGTAGTTTCTGTAGTTATTGTATTTCTATAGTTTTTGTAGTTTCTCTAGTTACTGTAGTTATTGTAGTTACTGTAGTTGCTGGAGTTACTGTAGTTTCTGTAGTTACAGGAGTTACTGCAGTTACTGTAGTTTCTGTAATTAGTGGAGTTACTGTAGTTACTGGAATAACTGTAATTTCTATAGTTACTGTAGTTTCTGTACTGACTGTAGTAACTGTATTCTTGGTGCTGGGGTCAATTTCGAAGATATCTAAGAGTTGGATTCCCTATGCCAGTCGGTTCTTTATAAGATTTGGTGGAGAGAGAGAGAGAGAGAGAGAGAGAGAGAGAGAGAGAGAGAGAGAGAGCCTGTTGGACTTTGGTCCTTAAAATTCTAACTGATAACTGAACCTTTGCTCTTAACTGACTGGATTCTGGTCCATCAAATTCTGACTGTTGACTGACCCTCAGCAATTCCCTGACTGGATTCTGGTCCAGCAAATTCTGACTGTTAACTGACCCTCAGCAGTTCACTGACTGGATTCTAGTCCATAGAATTCTGACTGAGAACTGAACCTCTGCAATCTAAATGACTGTTTTCCAGTCCATAATATTCTGACTGGATTCCGGCCCATCAAACTCTGCCTGGTAACTGGACCTCTGCTTCACTGACTGGCTTCTGACTGGTTAACTGACCCTCTGCTACTGTCACCTGACTGGATTCTGGTCCACGGAATTCGATTCCGGTCCATAAATATCTCTGACTGGACCTCTGCTGTTGAACCTCCAAATTCGTCCCCAATTTTTTGCCCGACTTTGACGAATGGTGGTATGGAGGCGCCCCCAGAA
Organism: Macrobrachium rosenbergii; assembly: GCF_040412425.1. Classification (NCBI taxonomy): domain Eukaryota; kingdom Metazoa; phylum Arthropoda; class Malacostraca; order Decapoda; family Palaemonidae; genus Macrobrachium; species Macrobrachium rosenbergii. The sequence goes on along the minus strand of NC_089787.1, from coordinate 21,721,078 downwards.
CCATCTGGCCGACGATTTCCTCCTACGGGACAGGTGGTAGGCGTGGCGTGGCGTGGCGCACTCCGGAGGGCGTCGGGGAAAGAGGGAGGGAGGCGGGGGGGGAGGGAGAGGTCTTGGAAGGCTCCGACGGGGGCGTGTGTGTGTTTATTTCCTTCGTCCTTGGAAGGAGGGAACGGATTTTAAAAGTGGCTGCTGGCTGGCGTCTTGTGACCGCGTGGTCGTGATTCTTTCAGGTCTTTAATGGTGATTCTTGGGTTCGGTAAATGTGATTCTTAGTTTTACTCAGGATTCTCTGTTCGGTGATGGTTATTTTTAGGTCGGTAAGCGTGACCCTTTGGTTTTTAATGATGATTCTTAGTTCGGTAAATGTAATTCTAAAGTCGGTAATCATGATTCTTAGGTTTTTAATAATGATTTTTAGGTTTTTAATGATGATTCTTAGTTCGGTAAATGCGATTCTCAAGTCAGTAATTATGATTCTTAGGTTTTCAGTGATGATTCTTAGTTCGGTAAATGCGATTCTTAAGTCGGTAATCATGATTTTTGGGGTTTTTAATGATTCTTAGTTTGGTAAAGGTGATTCTTTAGTCAGTAATTTTGAATCTTAGGGTTTTTAAGGATGATTCTTAGTTCGGTAAATGTGATTCTTAAGTCGGTAATCATGATTCTTAGGTTTTTAATGCTGATTCTTAGTTCGGTAAATATGATTGGTAATGAAGATTCTTAAGTCAGTATTCACGAATCTCAGTTTGGTAATGGTGATTCTCGGTTCGGTGATGATGATTCTTGGGTTAGTAATCATGAATCCTTGTTCTTTAATCAGGATTCTTAAGTTGGTAATTATGATTCTTAGTTCGGTAATCACAATTCTCAATTCGGTAATCACGATTCTCAGTTCTGTAGTCAAGATTCTCAGTTCGATAATAACGAATCTCAGATCAGTAATGATTCTTAGCTCGGTAATCATGAGTCGCAATTCGGAAATCATGATTCTTAGTTCGGTAATCACGAATCTCATTTTGGTAATCAGTATTCTTGGGTCGGTAATCATGATCCTTACTTCTTTAATGATGATTCTCTGTTCGGTAATCAAGATTCTCAACACTGTCTTGGCGATTCTCAATTTGGTATGAATCTCAGATCGGTCATGATTCTTAGTTCTGTAATGACGATTTTCAATTTGGTAATCGCGATTCTTTTAACCTCTTTCCAGTTCTGTATAACCGCAATAAGTCTATAGCAGATTCTACACGACCGAAATAGTCACGTGACCAAGCACTATGGACCATGCGCCTCCCCACAACCCCCAAAAAAGTGGACCAATTTCGTAACACCCAGATGGAGAACAGACCGAGTCAGTTTCAAATGTCAAAGGTTACTCAAGAAGGAGAATGATTATAACCTGGTATTAGTGAAATATGTCATTTTTTAAGTGGGTCACTGGAACATAGGACCCCCTACCCATCCATACCAACCCAGACCCACCCACACCCAACCCCCACGCCTACTGCCTTCGTGCCCAGATGACGCATGCGCAGGTCCCACGTGGAAAAAGGATTATTGCCACTCATTACGCCAGATGGACTAATCAGTTTTTGGCTTCTAATTCCCCAAAAGGAAAAGTGGGTTTCACTCTCTCTCTCTCTCTCTCTCTCTCCTCGTGCTTACATACCCAGGAACTCGCATTCGATCCCATAATTCAGAGAGGGAAGAATATGCTTGGGAGCCTTCCTTAAAATCCTGTAGGATTCTGTTGACCTACGAAGTAAATTATATTTATTTGTTGTTTAGTCGACTGTTGTGGAGAGAGAGAGAGAGAGAGAGAGAGAGAGAGAGAGAGAGAGAGAGAGAGAGAGAGAGATTAATAAATAGCTAGCGGTACTAATTATAAGAGAGACATTACGTACCGTTTCGAAGCTCAGGCCAAGGTACAGTCATTCCGAGTACTTCAAATACAGACCATTTTCGAAAAAGACCGGGCTGGACTACGGCCCGTCTAAACCTGGAGTTTATGCATCGTCAGCAATCACTGTCACACACAGAGATAATATATAGCTTCGCTGAGTTACCAAAGTAAACACATGCGATAATAGTCTGATAAAACACATAGCTTCAAATTTTGCCTAAGTCATAAATCTGGCAAAGTTGTAAATTGGCTCGTATCTTGAAATTGGGGTGAAATTGGGCAGGAAGTGGGCCTTCCGCCTTTCAGATGTTACGGTAGCTTTAACCGACTGATCGGTGTTGATAAACTTGGTCATTTGTGTTATCAGAAAGAAAAAAATATTATATGGAAAAGTTGCAGATACTAATAACAACTCAATTCTTCTAGTTTAGATGTTGAAATAGAGTAACTATCTTTTTTCAGAATAAATATGAATCAAGCAAGAAAATAAAAATAAGATAAACAAAGGCAAGATAATCTTACACGTGCTGTTTGTAAGAAAATAAGGTAAAACTGCAATTACTGGTAAAAACTCGCGAATTTCCTTGTGATTTTGAAGCAAAGTTTCCATGGGGCTTTTTTGAAAGTAAAAAGGAATAAAATAGTTAAACTGAAATAAGCAAAACAGGTTACATCATCTTTCAAGTGCTTTTGGGAAGAAAATAAAATAAGGAAAAACTGTAATTACTAGTAAAAACTCAAGAATTTTTTGGTGATTTTGAAGCAAAGTTTCCATAGGACTTTTTTGAAAGTGAAAAGGAATAAAATATTTAAAACAAAACAAGTAAAATAGGTTAAATTACCATACACGTGCTATTGCGAAAATAATAAAATATTGCAGTAAAAACTATAAATATTGGTGACAACTCACAGGTTTTCGTTTTAACACTGAAACAAAGATTCCATTGAACTTTCTGAGGATGATTTCTATTGAAACTTTAAAGAATAAAGATGAATAAAACAAGAAAAATAAAACAGGCTAAATAATCTTACGAACAGCCACTAATTAGGACGAAATACCTGAAATAAAAACAGGAAGTCAATGTCGGCGAAATTAGAAATGAAACAGAAGTTATCCTGTTTATCTAAAAACCTCCTTCCAGCCAAGGAACTGGAAAAACTAGTTGTCTGTGTGTTTGTGTGTTTTCTTTGTTAAAAAAAAAACACGCAGAAGCAGATGTTAGGCTATAGCAGAAATACGTAGCTTCTAGTTTCCCATAACAGATCCCTAATTAGCGAATTTTTTCTACCTGGGCAGGTGACAAACAGGCCTCTGGAAAGCAGAATATTTTAGCACTTTTAATTGTTCTATTTCTACAGTAGACAAGAAAAATAAGCGGTGTTTTGTTAGGTCATTTTCCTTATGCAAATGTTTGTTGATTATATCTGCAGGATGTAGGGTCCCTGTCTGCAAATGTTGGCTGCAAGTATCTGCAATTTCGAATATCTGCAACTTTAGGTCTTGGGCTGCAAAGTGTTGGTAGTAGAATATTTGCAAACTTTGGTCTTGGGCTGCAAATGTTGGCTTCAAATATTTGCAGCTTTCAATACTTGTAATTTTGAGCCTTGGCTGCAAATGTTGGTATTAGAATATTTGCAATTTATGCCTTTGCCTGCAAAAAGTTATTAGAATATTTGCAACTTTTGGTCTTAGGCTGTAAATATTTGCATCAGAATATTTGCAGTGCCATTTACAGGTCTGCAAATATTTTAGGCTTTGTTCTGCAAATTTTTAGTTTTCTGTAAAGGAAAACGATTGTGTCGGCTTTGTCTGTCCGTCCGCACTTTTTCTGCCCGCACTTTATTCTGTCCGCCCTCAGATCTTAGAAACTACCGAGGTTAGAGGGCTGCAAATCTGTATGTTGATCATCAACCCTCCAATCATCAAACATACCAAATTGCAGCCCTCTAGCCTCAGTAGTTTTTATTTTATTGAAGGTTAAATAGCCATAATCGTGCTTCTGGAAACGATATAGGACAGGCCACCACCGGCTCACACAGCATTATACCGAGACCACCGAAAGATAGATCTATTTTCGGTGGCCTTGATCATACGTTGTAGCTGCTGTACAGAAAAGTCCATTGCGCCAAAGAAACTTCGGCGCATTTTTACTTTTTTTTTTTGTGGTCATTCCTTTCAGGATAGGTCCGTATGAAAGCTATTATATAATATAAACCAGTGAAGGCCATTCCCTCATAAACAGGCAATTAATCCCGACCTATCACGATTGAATCTTTTAAGGTACGAAATGCATAATGGGGGGTTTGGTCATTGGAGGCCCCTTCGCCGAAATGTACACCCTTGAAAAAAATTATTCCTGATTTTTTAGAGAATTATTGACGTGAAAGCGATTTATTTTCATCAAAATGTATTCTAAAAAACAAGTTTTTTCTAAACTGATATATTTTAGATATATTAAATATTTTTTGCAACATTTACAATCCTATAATCGGCGACGGGTCTCGTAACCTTGACCATAGTTCAAAACACGTGAAAGTAAAACGTATTACGTCACTTCCTGACAATTTATGATTAAAGTACCTTAATGCACTTTGTTCCCATAAGTTGCACAATAAATAAAAAATTTAATTGTGCCTTTAAAATATATATATATATATATATATATATATATATATATATATATATATATATATATATATATATATATATATATATATATATATATATATATATATATATATATTTTTTTTTTTTTTTAAATGTTGTAGAGTAGACTTTTTTTATTTATGCTCGGCTTTTTATTTATGAAAAGACTTTTAATCTCGCCCATACCATACAATGCAGTTTGTACCCTATGCCTACAGGGCACAAAACTAACCTTGTCTGCTCTCTCTCTCTCTCTCTCTCTCTCTCTCTCTCTCTCTCTCTCTCTCTCTCTCTCTCTCTCATTTCTGGTCCATATTGGATACGTCGTTATGTTGGTAACACCTCTGGTTCACTGCTGATGAACCCGGGTTCGATCACCGAGCGGGGCGAGGAAAAGAGAGAGAGAGAGAGAGAGAGAGAGAGAGAGAGAGAGAGGCTTTCTCTTGACCTGTAACACGTAAACATTTTATAACTATATCTACTCTCTCTCTCTCTCTCTCTCTCTCTCTCTCTCTCTCTCTCTCTCTGTGTATACGTATATATATGACCAAGAACTTGCTCTCTCTCTCTCTCTCTCTCTCTCTCTCTCTCTCTCTCTCTCTCTCTCTCTCTCTCTCTCTCTCTCTCTCTCTCTCTCTCTTTTTGTCGTCCTTGTGAGTGTGAGCGTATACATGTATTCAAGATCTCTCTCTCTCTCTCTCTCTCTCTCTCTCTCTCTCTCTCTCTCTCTCTCTCTCTCACTTTTTGTCGTCCTTGTGAGTGTGAGCGTATACATGTATTCAAGACCTCTCTCTCTCTCTCTCTCTCTCTCTCTCTCTCTCTCTCTCTCTCTCTCTCTCTCTCTCTCTCTCTCCTTCGGCGACCCTGTTTGTGCGTGTTCATATGTATGTGTGTGTGTGTAT
>NC_089787.1:21695623-21705623 GCF_040412425.1 Macrobrachium rosenbergii | reverse complement strand
TTAGATTTCAAAAAAGATGCTGGTATTATTTGGACTTCTGTGAACAGGTCCTATATGATATACGAGTTTTCTACTTGAGTTACTATATCCTAGAGGTTTCTACATAACAATCAGCTTTCTTCCTATATAAACTGCCCACAGACGAGGCTAGGTCTCATAAAATACGCTGTTATTATTAAGTAACTTTTAGTAGAAGTTCAGTGGGGGTGCGGGGGAACTTAGAGACAGCCAACATGCGTGTGGGAAAATGTCCCACGTCAGCTGAGGCGAGGTCTTACCTGTGCCCAGGTGAGACAGCCAAATAATTCGCTCCTCCTGTCTTCCTAGGAATTATATGAGATTCTATTAAGGGTGGGTTGGATAGTGGCGTGGAAATGGTTCCTCGTTATGGATGGGTAATCTGAACTGAAAAACATAATGTGTATATATATATATATATATATATATATATATATATATATATATATATATATATATATATATATAGATAGATAGATAGATAGATAGATAGATAGATAGATAGATAGATAGATAGATAGATAGATAGATAGATAGATAGATAGACACTACTTTTGAAAATTATACATACAAGTTTCTCAGCGTAATTAGATATTAATTTGAAATTACTTAAAGGTTAAAGAATAAAAAAATTTAAATGTATCTTCAATTCTTACACCACAAAGACAAGATACAAAGAAATTTAGAAATGTCATATAGAAAAATTTTTAAAAATCTAATAACAACCAACAGCTATATATAAAAAATTAACAAAACTTATTAAGAGCCAAACAGAACACAACTCAAAAACAAAAAAGCCACCTGACACACACTGATCATTGTCCTAAAAATAACTTTAAGAAATAAAAAAAGTATATAAATAAATAAAAATAAGGCTCACTCGTCTCAAAATCAGTTTTAAAAAAATCATACATCACAAAGAAACCTTTCAGTGGAAATTGCAGATGACGTCACGTGGTACCAAGAAATCAATCATATTCAGAAAACCGTCGCGGAATTGATTACAGTATCGGCTGTAATCCAAGCTGTAACCCAGGCTGTAGTTTCTCCAAGGCCTCGTGGGAACAATTGTGATCTGCGGAGGGGCACGAGATTGGGGCATGGGGGCCTCGGGGGAGAGGCATAGCTATGTACCCACCTCCTGTCCAGGTAAACTCAGTGCCAGTTTTTGCACCTCCTTCGAAGGGACAGGTACAAAACCGCAAAAAAACGGAAGCTGCCCTCTGTGTGTGTGTGTGTGTGTCCTAGCTAAACCATATAGCTGCCTCCTCCGAAGGGGATTCTTGGGGAAGGGTGGAGAGGGGTCTTAATTGGTTCGTTATCCTAAGGAACATGAGAACGGTTCTCCCGTCGGAAGATTTGATGATTGAAAACGGTTGGATTTAGACCAGGGCACGTATTAAGGTGCTACGAGTGACGTATATGTATGTATGTATGTATGTATGTATGTATGTATGTATGTATGTATGTATGTATGTATGTATATATATGTATTTATATATATATATATACACACACATGTATGTATATATATGCATATATATGTACATATGTATATATATATATATATATATATATATATATATATATATATATATATATATATATATATATATATATATATATATATATATAGAGAGAGAGAGAGAGAGAGAGAGAGAGAGAGAGAGAGAGAGAGAGAGAGCTATATAGACAGATAGATAGACATATTTCATAATGTTATATAAATGATGAATTTTATTACTGTATATAGAAGAATCTCTCTCTCTCTCTCTCTCTCTCTCTCTCTCTCTCTCTCTCTCTCTCTCTCTCTCTCTCTCATAAAAAAACAGGACCCATCACAGTCTAACAAGTCAGTAGTATTAGCAGAAGGTCGAACCCACAGAGCCAGAAGTGAAAGAAAAAGCTTAATTATTATTTTACATAAATAAATAATAATTGATGAGGGCTGCCTCTCATAACCACCGTGAGTTGACTGGTTCTATGAGTTTATACCTGGTTATTAAGGTTCGGTCTTAATCTGTCAAAGAAACTGGGCTTAAGTGATGGACAAGTTCGGGTCGTGTTGTGGTGGGATTTCTAATCTGCTGAGAAACGGTTAGAGGTTTGGGTTGAGTAGATGTGTATGTATATGTATGTATGTATGTATATATATATATATATATATATATATATATATATATATATATATATATATATATATATAAAATGGACCACTTTACCCAACAATACCAGATAGCCTATATTATATGGTAATTATCCTCTTTCCATCTCATTTTATCTAATATTACACTTTTCTGAAACATAGGCTGACACATGGCAGTGTCTATTTAAGAATTACCAGAAGATGGATTAAATAAGGTATTATACGAACAAAAGAGACAAAGAAATATATATATATATATATATATATATATATATATATATAATATTTATATATATATATATATATATATATATATATAATATTTATATATATATATATATATATATATATATATATATATATATATATATATATATATATACAGTATATATATATATATATATATATAATTATACATATATATGTATAATTATATATATGGAACCTTTTAATCAACAATCCCAGAGACCCTATATTATATGGTAACTACCCTCTTTCCACCTCATTATCTAACATTACACGTTTCTGCCAACATATTCTGAAACATAGTAATGTCTACTCAAAAATTACAAAAAAAATAAATAAAATAAAATAATATATAAGGAAAATTGAGGCAGAAATCGAAAAGCGAAGCCTAGAATTACCAAAATCACGCTGGATGCATTTGTACAGTCGATGAGAGCAGATGGACAAAGTTCGCCGTGGCCCAGAGATTGATGCTACGATTAAATAAAAAAAATCTGTTAAGACCCCACGACGATACGTTTGAAAGAGTATCTGCCAAATTCTCCCATTGGTCGCGTCCTCCCAAAGCCAAGGGAATACAAAAGAGAGAAGAAAACTGGAAAAGAGACAAGTTAAGAAAGTGCTGTACCCACAGAATTGATCTTAATCCACCCTTTGTACGGAAGAGGGTCCGTCCTCGAAATCGAGTCTGGAGATCAGGACTTTTGGGAAATCGGAAGCATTTTTTTTATCGGCTTTTTTAACATTTTTATTTCTGTTTCTGATTTCTTGATTTCATATATTTTCGCCTGCTTGGAATTGGCTACTTAATTTTTTATATATATTTATATATTAATATATAACTTCAAGAGATAATAAGGAATGGTTTAATCATACTGAAATACATATTTGGAGAACTCATTGGTGCAAGAATATCTAACCTTCCCAAATGCGGGATAAGTATACCTGATAGATTATATAATTATTAAGGTGAAAAATTATACTATAATTTTAACAAGTTCATTGCAAGATGGGTCATGAAATTATATTGAACACTGTTGAAGCATTGCATTCACTTGCAACTGGTATTGTCTTTACCAATTATCAATTGCAAACAAATGAATATATATATATATATATATATATATATATATATATATATATATATATATATATATATATATATATATATAGTACATTCACTTCATTAAAATCTGGATGATCAATATTATTACTAACAGAGACATTATCAAAGAAAATAACGTATTCATCCCATTTCCTGAATCGAACATAAAACTGACATAATATCACAAATCTTCTTCAATATTTTCTTGTTTACATTCATAAGCAACAGGTTGTGACCCCGTTATAAGGTCAGGAGGGGTGGTTTGGGTACGTGTCAGATAAGCCTTGGGCCTACCCTATACCCCTATACCTTTGATATGGACTGTGACAACAGAATAAGATGATCCCCACTGTGTGTGTGAGTTTCTCTCTCTCTCTCTCTCTCTCTCTCTCTCTCTCTCTCTCTCTCTCTCTCTCTCTCTCTCTCAAAGCATTCACAGTGTAATACTTTTGGGAGAAGGAAAAACACTTACACAAAATCTCTCTCTCTCTCTCTCTCTCTCTCTCTCTCTCTCTCTCTCTCTCTCTCTCTCTCTCTCTCTACAAGCATAAAGTGTGAAATATGCACATGTTAAAAAAGATTTCACCATATATAAAAATGAATTATTTTCATATCTTTTGCCACCGAATCTCTCTCTCTCTCTCTCTCTCTCTCTCTCTCTCTCTCTCTCTCTCTCTCCTTATCTAATCTGGTCATCTCTTGTCAAACGCCATGTCCCGGACACAGAATTGGATCACAACAAAATGTCGTGAAAGTTTTCTTCATTTATTTTTATATATTTTTATATATATATTTACCGTTAGCTGTCATGGCCCGTGTCTGTGTTTGTGTGAAAGCTGAGGTTAGAGAAAGCTTAAAAAGTTGACGGTAGAGAAAGCTTTAGCTTTCTTTCTGTCTGTCGTTTCTTATCTGGTTTCTTGAAGGTTGGGTTAAGATGCTTTCTGAAATTTATGAATGGGATATTGATAATATATATATATATATATATATATATATATATATATATATATATATATATATATATATATATATATATAAAGTATTGTAATATCCATGGATTATTTTCCTCAGGTTTCAATAAAAAAATTTTTCAATAAAAAAACTGAATGATCGTAAATAAAAATGACAATAAACAATTTTTGTCATATTCAAGCTAAACAATTCTCAAGAATTAAATAGTTGACATCAACGTATAATAAAATGATAATTCTAAATACTATAGTGACTTCAATACGTGACATCGCCACAGACTATTACAGAAACAGTCACAAGGCTTACTGAGGTGAAGTGCCCACGTGGTAAACGTAGTAGATGCCCACGCATGCCCCTCGGGTACTGCCGACCCGAAATGACACGATTTACCTCTTTTATGGCCCTCCTTACCCCCTCCCCTCCCAAAGGGTAGCAGAAGAGATGAGGTAACTTCCCACAAACTGTCAACTGGACCTCGAGGGCCAATGTGAGACAAGCGTAAGGTTTTCGTAAACAACTGGTGTCGATTCGAGTTGCCGAATCTCACAGTCGAATTTTAACGTGACCTGGGGTCCTGTATTCTTTGGTATTGTAGGTCTTTGGGTGTGTTGTGACTTTGTAAAGGATGATCTTTCATAAAATTGTTAATAAATTCGAAAATTTACCTCTAGATTATGCAAATCATAAGATTAATGTATAGATACCTATCCTTTAAACATCGATTCTCAAAATCGAATTTAATGTGACCTGTGGTACTATATTCTTTTGTACTGTAGGTCTGCGGGTGTGTTGTGACTTTTCAAAGGATATATCTTTTAGAAAATGATTAATATCTTCCAAAATGCAATCTCTAAACCACGTAAATCACAAGAGAAATGGTAAGATACGTATCCTATAAACTAATTACTATCTTTTAGTATTGTATTGGTTATCTATTGACTTTGTAAACGGTACATCTTTTAGAAAATGGTTAACATATTCCAAAATGTAACCTCTAGACCACGTAAATCACAAGAGAAATAATAATATGCCTATCATAGAAACAATTTACTATCTGGCACCTTTTTTTGGGCTTTTACGTAAACAGCCATTCAGGTACAAATTAAACGCTTTAATTTGCGAGAAAGTTCCGCGAATAAAGAATGAATTCAGATCTCGGTCTTCGAAGCTGTACAGGGGACTTGGGCATAGACATTATAGGTACCTCAATGCCCAGGTAGGGACCCAAGACAGGCTTCCTAATACCCCAGTGATCAGGTAGAGGCCCAGGGCTGGCTACCTGGTACCCCAGTGCCCAGGTACGGACCCAAGACAGGCTAACTACCAGAGACTGAAACTCCCTCTTAAGCGTAATTGAAATAATTATGTAACGGGGGAAAACGGTAGGATAACTAGAGTGATGTCAGCTGTCGACCAGGTCAGAGGTCACCTGGGCGTTTGACCTAGTTTACCCTGAAACCGTAAAGGAAGAAGAGTAATTAATATTGGGGAATTTCTCTTGAAGTTTGTCAGTCGGTCAGACACTGTGTCAAGCAGCACGAGGAATAATAATAATAATAATAATAATAATAATAATAATAATAATAATAATAATAATAATAATAAAAATGGAGTCTAATCTTATGAGAACACCGCTACTACACACAAGAAAAATATATAAAAATAGACTATGTGTTTTCTTATATAAAGATATAACACCCAATTTCACATTCCGAAAGCTAACGCTATGTCCCAAGTAAGTTACACAAAGCTAAAATAATAAAAATGCAGCTGAACTTCAAAGGCCAATTTCACATTCCGAAAGCTAACTCAGTGTCCCAAGAAGCTATGCAAAGCTAAAATTAAAAATGCAGCTAAACTTCAAAGGCCAATTTCACATTCCAAAAGCTGACTCAGTGTCCCAAGAAAGCTATAGGAAGCTAAAATAGAAGCTGAAATAAAAAAAAAATGCATCTAAACTTCAAAGACCAATTTCACATCCCAAAAGTTAAGTCAATGTCCCAGGAAAGCTATACAAAGCTAAAGTAAAAAAATGCAGCTGAACTTCATAGACCAATTTCATATTTCACGTTCCAAAAGCTAACTCAGTGTCGCAAGAAAGCTTTACAAAGCTAAGCCAAAAATGCAGCTAAACTTCAAAGACCAATTTCGCCATCCAAAAGCTAACCCAATGTCCCAAGAAAGCTATACAGAGCTAAAGCCAAAAATGCAGCTAAACTTCAAAGGCCAATTTCACCTTCCAAAAGCTAACTCAATGTCCCAAGAAAGCTATAAATTTACAAAGCTAAGGCAAAAATGCAGCTGAACTTCAAAGGCCAATTCTCCCAAATTCTACCGTGAGAGGACCACCCCGTACAAAAGCCAACTGCTATAGTCCAGACCACGAGTGGAGAAAATCGACCTTAAATTTTATGGCGCAGGCGCGTCAGGGCCATAACGTATAACTCTATAACGTATGGGGAAAGGATGATCGTATATGTATTAAGAGAGTAATTGCATTATTTTCAGGGGAAGAATTATTATTATATATAAAGTAAGGAAGAATTATATTGTTTTTTTTTATTTTAATGTCTCTCCTGCGTTTTCAGATCTTGCTAAAATCGCGTGTTTGGTTATTTAGAGAATTAAGTAGTTTAATTAAAATAGTCACTGCTGAAGTGAGTGTTTCATTGAGAGAGAGAGAGAGAGAGAGAGAGAGAGAGAGAGAGAGAGAGAGAGATAAGAGAGATTATGAAATGGTATATACACCATATTATGCAGTGCTAAATATTTCAAAAGGAGAGAGAGAGAGAGAGAGAGATACAGAGAGAGTAATAGAGAGAGAGAAGAGAGAGAGAGAGAGAGAGAGAGTGTATCCAAATTACGCCATATGCAGCGCTAAAATTTTTCCCCAAATCTATACATTTCAAGCAATATTTCCAAAATCAAAGAGAGAGAGAGAGAGAGAGAGGATACGATTTACTAATATGCCACACTAAAGACATAACATTATGTAATATAATATTTGAATACGTGTATTTAATACAGTAGCTGTGACAACAGCAAAGATTTAAGTTTGAGAGAGAGAGAGAGAGAGAGAGAGAGAGAGAGAGAGAGAGAGAGAGAGAGAGAGAGGATAATATATGGCCCCCCATATGCCAAGCGCGAGACACCATCAAAGGGCGCCGTGCATTCTGTATGCTTTCGTCCTTTGTCCAAGGAAACGGTATAAAGTGACCGCAAGAAATCTTTTGGGATGTGGAGGGGGTTAGGAAACTATGGGGTCGGGGGAGGGGTTAGGGGTGTTGGAGGATGGGGGGGGGATAAGAAGAATTTTGTCCAATGCACTTCCTGGTCCTTCTTCTTCTTCCTTGAAGCCTAAAAGCAACCGTTGGTTTGTTTCGCTTCCGCCCTGTACAGCTCAAAGGTTTTCCTCCAGTTACTCATAAAATAAATAATATATATATATATATATATATATATATATATATATATATATATATATATATATATATATATATATATATATATATATATATATATATATATTGGAATGAAATTGAAACTGGAATTTCAAACAAACCTAAAATGGACGTCAAAGTGACTCAGTATTATTACAGAATTGAAAGATGACCATTTTTTAATATCTAATTTCATAGCTTTGATTTTTTATAAATAATTTCCATATATATTTAGTCTACAGTCCCAATTTTCAGAAGAATTTGATTTTACCGTAGGATTTCATATGGTCAATAGGATTCTATTTGACATTAATTTCAAATTTCTGCTTATAACCAACATTATCAGTTTACAAGTGTCCAAGGATTTTAAGAAAAATTGAAATTGCTTTTTTTTTTGTAGAATATTTCATATTGTTGACAGAATTTTTATGTCAAATCAAAATTTTTAGTCTATAATCTCAAAAGAAATCTACAAACCAGGACTCATGTCCTTGAACATCTTAAGTACACTTACAGACCACTTTTAGACTATGCCCATTGCTGGCATAAGGCCAGCCTGAACCAAGCACCAAGCACCAAGCAACCAGCATCTCTTGATTTTGCTGTGTCACGTGAAGTCTGTATTGAACCCCAAAGAGATTTATTTGGGTCGAGGGTCGATCTCGAGAAAGTTCAATTCAGATTCGACCGTTGAAGTCGATCTTCAGAGGCTTTGAGAACTCGGAAAGTTCAATCAGAGTCGACTATTTTCTCTCTGACAAGATTTATAACATCTGATTTCCCAAGGTGAGTGAATTAGCAATAGAAGAATCTCCATTTTCTTAATTGAAAATGGAGAATTTTTGTATGACAAAAATCTTGAGGGAAAAGTAGAATTGTAGGTCACGAGACAGAATAGATTCATATAGATCAAGTCTCAGTGACCCTCTAGAGAGCCCAGTGGGTCACACCAGGCTTCTTAATTCTTTGAGCACCTTTTAGTATGTTTTGAATGAAGGCCAGTTCTGGTATATGGCCTGCTTGATGGGAATTAGCCAATCTACCAAAAGATGAATAGGAGAGAAATTAGTTTTTTTTTTTTATCCAAAAAGACGCTCCTGCCCCTGGGCCACCTGAATACCCGCCCCCCATAATCCCCTTACCCAAAGACCATCCCCATCCATCCCCCGCAACAGGGCGAACCTCTCCCTCCCCCCCAAAAAAATGACAAACTATAGAAAATAACTTTCTGTTAATCCACATTATTATGGCTTACTTTCTGTGGCACTAACTTGCCAAATGGCACCGAAAATAAGGCCACCATTGCCAAGGGGCACCGGGGAACAAGACCACCATCGTGGATAAGGGCATCCTCTAAGGGCACCAGAACCAAAGGGCGCCAAGGCTAAAGGACCCCAAATCTCTTGAATCCCTCACCAGATCAAGATAAAACTCTGCTCTGTCAATCCATTCAGTAATTTGCAGGTCCTCGATAAACCCTGCCCCGGAGGCCACTCGAAGTCATTCATGGCTTAGCAGCGAGGCATCACCACTGGGCACGACCCACGTCGAACGCCCTCGGGCGACTGGTCAGCTGATTCATGCCCCATCTGCGGGAAGGGTCAAGAGATAATCCTTGTTTTCCGTTCCAGTAATTAAGCCTCTTCTGCTTTCTTAAAAGTAGATGTTGGTTGCCAAGGGTGTCTGCTGTACTTGCTTAAGAATGAGAGCTGAAAAAGGGGTTGTTTTATTATTATTATTATTATTATTATTATTATTATTATTATTATTATTATTATTATTATTATTATTATTATTTCCTCAGGACGATTGCTGTCATTATTATTATTATTTTATTATTATTATTATTATTATTATTATTATTATTATTATTATTATTATTATTATTATTATTATTATTATTATTCCATCAAGACGTGAGCTGCAATAGTCTATTATTATTATTATTATTATTATTATTATTATTATTATTATTATTATTATTATTATTATTATATTATTATTATTCCATGTGAGCTTGTCTATTATTATTATTATAATTATTATTATTATTATTATTTATTATTATTATTA
>NC_089787.1:21680623-21690623 GCF_040412425.1 Macrobrachium rosenbergii | reverse complement strand
ATATATATATATATATATATATATATATATATATATATATATATATATATATATATATATATTATATATATATATATATATACATATATATATATATATATATATATATATATATCCACACCATCACCTCTAATCTAAAATATTTCCCAATACGTTTCCCCATCCATTAAAAAAACTTGAAAAAACACCTCACAAGGTTTACAGTTAGACCCCAAACACACCTACATTCTTCAAGTAACAGAATTTCTCAAGTTTGGAGTCATTAAGCTATTACTCAAAACACATTAGCATCCCTGACGGATTATTGGGGTAGGGAGGACCGTTATAGTTAGTTCACACACTAATGAGTAGAGTGCTCTAAGCGAGGGTCATGTATAATATACGATGCTTAAATATTATGTTTATGTGTAGTGAACGGTTCCCCAAAACATGAGCGTATATTTTTCTGTTAAAATAACCTGTACGGACCCTTAATATTTCTATAATATCGGGTTACTTATTCTAAAAACCTAAATGCATAATCACGACCAATCTGAATAAACTGAATAAATTGCTGATTCATTTATACGAAAACTGTAATAGAGAACGGTCCCCCAAAACATGAGGTTATTTCTTCCGGTTAAAATAACCGATACGGACCCTTAATATTTATATCATATTTGGTTACTTAATCTAAAAATCTAAACACACCATCACGCTCGAGCTGAATAAACTGGATAAATTACCCATTCATTTATATGAAAACTGTAAGCAGAGAACGGTCCCCAAAACATGAGGTTATTTCTTCCTGTTAAAATGACCTGCACAGACACCTTAATATTTCTATGATATCTGATTACTTAATCTAAAAATCTAAATGCATAATCACGCTCAATCTGAATAAATCAAAATTAATAAATTAAAGATTCATAAACCTGAAATCTATTAGCATCGAACGGGTCCCCCAAAACACAGGCTTCTTGATAAGTCTTGAACGTTCATTTCGATTGGTTCCCTCAAGCCCAATTGCCTGATCACAGTCGATCCAAATGATGACCCACGGATGTCTGATAGCTTCTCCATTGAATAAATGAACGAAACGTTAAGAGAAACGAATGATAGTTTTGAGAAAAGAGCCATAATTATTAGCGGGAAGCAACTGGCTAGCGAGGCTATTACAGGGCTTACGCTAAGAACATCCTGTTTAGTTTGGAAACGAGGAAACACTGGCTGCTTCCATCAGTTTCCCCTCGATGTGACGTTCAACCAGATTACGTGAATTGGCTTTTCCCACAATGACTAGAGAGAGAGAGAGAGAGAGAGACTAACCCAGATCTTCGAATGGTACGTATGGTCTTCCAGGAGAGAGAGAGAGAGAGAGAGAGATAGACTAATCCAGGTCTCGGAATAGTCTTGGAATGGTTCCAAAGGGCTTCCAGAAGAGAGTGAGAACAACTATTCCAGGTCTTGGAATAGTACTTAAGGGCTTCCACAAGAGAGAGAGAGAGAGAGAGAGAGAGAGAGAGAGAGAGAGAGAGAGAGAGAGACTATTCCAGGTCTTGGAACAGTGCGTATGGACTACCAGAAGAGAGAGACAGAGAGAGGTTCTTCAAATGATACATATGGTCTTCCAGAACAGAGAGAGAGAGAGAGAGAGAGAGAGAATAGTACATATGGGCTTTTATTCCAATGCACGTCAGCCTCCGATGGTTACTCCGAGAGTTATACAATACGCGGAGGGAATTTAGGCCAATCCGTTGTCCTCTCTCCGATTCATAGAAACCTCCCAGATAACTATTATTCTTCAGCAGACGTCCAAAGGTCGAGAGAGAGAGAGAGAGAGAGAGAGAGAGAGAGAGAGAGAGAGAGAGAGAGAGAGAGAGACCTTCTTTACAATAGGGTGGGCCGTTGAAAAGGCCACGAGGAAAACTGACAAGTTTCAATTGTGATTGCCCATATCTTTATTGGCCGGGATTTTATTACCTGTGTGGGGAAGGAGATGCATTTTATAATGAGCTCCCATACCTGGTATGTACAAGGCTCCTCCTCCTCCTCCTCCTCCTCCTCCTACAGGAAGCTCTTGTAGGAAGAACAGGAAGAGATTAGTAATTTGGTGGAAGCTATTGATCTTCGCAATTATGATTTAATACTCAGACTGACTGATAATACTACATGATACATACAGTATATCATTTATTCATATTCTTCAATTCAATAAACGACTGGGAGACAAAATATGTATTATTAGTAGTCATCTGATATCTATGCAAGCAATTTTTTTACTAATTCATCTATTTAGATTATTCTAACAAATATCTAAAAACGTGTGATTCAATTCATTTTAATTTTTGAAAATTAAATTAATTTTCAAATGCAAGAACCAGTACTTGCATATTGCTAATTTAATCTGAAAATACAATGTACTGTTTTTGTAATAATGTGCAGATAAATGAATAGATTATCAAAATGATAATTATGAATAATTATGAGATCATTAGGAATGGGAATAATTCAATTATATTTATCAAGACGAGAAAAATCTCTTAATTAAAATACAGAAAAACGGAAATTAATTTATTTCACAAAGATATGACTCTATGGGAATATAATTTGACCTTATATACAACCAGTATAACCAAAAAAGGATGTAAAGTAACCTTATAGCCAAGAGATAATCAGAAGGATATAATGAATCCTTTTAAAAGAATTAAAAGAATTAAGAATCACATGGAAATCCTTTGACCTTATCAAGACAAAAAATTAAATCAAGTGATGAATAGGATTCTTTAACAAATGAAGTCAGTGACCTTTACGGAAGGGAAGCTATATACACCCCCCCTTTCCACTCCATCCCATATCCCCTCCCCCCTCATCTGAGGAATGGCCCACCCCTGGAGGATCCAACTGGGGGAGGACTTCCTCTTCTACTTATTTTTCTTTCTTTTTTTTTTTTGTTCTTTTATTCTATTTCCATTTAAACCTCATCTTTTGTTTTGGCTCTTCCGTGATTTGTGGTTTGGTAGTCTCTCTCTCTCTCTCTCTCTCTCTCTCTCTCTCTCTCTCTCTCTCTCACCCTTCTGTCTATCTGTCTGTTTGTCTCTGTCTTTAGTTTTCCTCTCTCTCTCTCTCTCTCTCTCTCTCTCTCTCTCTCTCTCTCTCTCTCTCTCTCTTTTGTTTTCTATCTCTCTGCCTCTCTCTCTCTCTCTCTCTCTCTCTCTCTCTCTCTCTCTCTCTTTCTGTATGTCTGTCTGTCTGCCACCCTCCTTTCTTCTCTCTCTCTCTCTCTCTCTCTCTCTCTCTCTCTCTCTTGTTTCTCTCTCTTGTTTATCTCTCCCTCTGTTTCTCTCTATCTTTCTCTCTCTCTCTCTCTCTCTCTTCTTTCTCTCTCTCTCTCTCTCTCCTTTCTGTTTGTCTGTCTGTCTGTCTCTTGTTTTCCTCTCTCTCTCTCTCTCTCTCTCTCTCTCTCTCTCTCTCTCTCTCTCTCTCTGCCCCCGCCCCCTCTTCTTCCGGTCTCCAGCAAGCTCCCCTTGTCCATTAGCTCATTGTATCCTTTGGTAAACCCTTCCTGTTTCATTCGAAACCCAATCACGTATCAAAGAGGAAAAAAATTACGAAAAAAAATTACGTTTGTATTGAGTCTCCACATACTTTTCCCCCTTTTAATGAATTACAGGTCTTCTGTAATTTACTGCTTAATGCTGATGGGGTTTTCGTAATTTGGTACGTTGCTTAGAAGGATCTGGTAAGCTGTTTCATGCATAAAAAATTACAAAATTGACTGAGGTGCAGAAAGGGATTTTGTAGTTAACCTGTTGTTCAACTGATAAATATTTTTACTGTAATATAAACTAATAATTCATAATTTACATAATTTCAAATACAGAATTTGTAATTTCCTGTACTAGAAAGACAAATTAATTACTTATGAATTTCAGCACTATACAATTTGCTGTAATTCATAAAAACAAATTGTAATTTATTCCAATGCTTGTATGGAATCCTTAATTTGCTGTAACGCATCAAGGACTGTGTAATATGCTTATGCATTTATATTCACGTAATTCATTACATTACATCATCAGCAATAAAAGAAAAAAATTACGTCCTACAACAAAAACATAACAAGGAAACTGCAGAAACAACAAAAAGATCCATAGAAAAATACATAACAAAAGAATAATTGATTCTACAAATAAATCATACAAAAAAACAAGAACAGTGTGTCAAGGAAACACAAATAAAACAAGGACACAAAGGCCTTTAGAAAAACATATACGATAACTAGCAAATGAAGTAACAAATACACATTCAGAGAAGCAAATGAACCCTGAGCCAGACACCAAATACTTACAAGTAAATCAGGCAACAACAACAGAGGCTCACTTAATCACAAACAAACAAAAACACTTTCTTAATTAATCACGAATAAACAAAAACACAGGCTCACTTAATCACAAACAAACAAAAACACTTTCTTAATTAATCACGAATAAACAAAAACACAGGCTCACTTAATCACAAACAAACAAAAACACTTTCTTAATTAATCACGAATAAACAAAAACACAGGCTCACTTAATCACAAACAAACAAAAACACTTTCTTAATTAATCACGAATAAACAAAAACACAGGCTCACTTAAGCACAAACAAGCAAAAACACAGGCTCACTTAAGCACAAACAAACAAAAACACAGGCTCACTTAATCACAAACAAACAAAAAAAAACAGAAAAACAAAACAGGCTCACTTAAGCACAAACAAACAAAAACACAGGCTCACTTAAGCACAAACAAACAAAAACACAGGCTCACGTAAGCACAAACAAACAAAAACACAGGCTCACTTAAGCACAAACAAACAAAAACACAGGCTCACTTAATCACAAATAAACAAGAACACAAGCTCACTTAAGCACAAACAAATAAAAACACAGGCTCACTTAACCACAAACAAATAAAAACACAGGCTCACTTACTCACAAATAAGCAAAAACACAGGCCAGCTTAATCACAAACAAACAAAAAACACAAGCTCACTTAAGCACAAACAAACAAAAAACACAGGCCAATTTAATCACAAACAAACAAAAAACACAAGCTCACCTAAGCACAAACAAACAAAAATACAATCTCACCTATGCACAAACAAACAAAAAACAGGCTCACTTATGCACAAACAAACAAAAACACAAACAAATGAGTACCATTCAGCAACCAGCATCCAGGAACCAGCCAGGGACCCATTACCTTCCGAGAAATACCCTTGTGAGTCACAGAGTCCTCCGAGGGGAGAGATAAACTCTCTCTCTCTCTCTCTCTCTCTCTCTCTCTCTCTCTCTCTCTCTCTCTCTCTCTCTCTTCCAGGAACTTCCCTTTGAGTACTGAAAGAGGCCTATGTGTACCATACAGGCCTACTCTATAAATATCGCGGTTGAATAAAATCAGGAGTCAAAAATTTTCCACTCTTTTCCACTCTATCTCCCCCATCAAGAAAATCAACTGGATTTCTCTCAATTTTTCTTCTTCTTCTTCTTCTTTAAAACTTGCAAAATTTCGTCACTTTTAGCCTCAGGGTTGAAAAGCGGGTGTGGGGTGGAATTCTTTGTAAGTTATATTCCTGTATTTTTTTTTAAATGTTATGTTGCGTTATGGTTTTTTTGTTGGTTAATTAAGCTTTTTTAGGAAGTTTGTCAACTCTTGTGATATATATTTCCTGTCTCTCTCTCTCTCTCTCTCTCTCTCTCTCTCTCTCTCTCTCTCTCTCTCTCTCTCTCTCTCTCTCTCTATATATATATATATATATATATATATATATATATATATATATATATATATATATATATATATATATATATATATACATACATATAACTAGGGAGAGCCAACTGCAGTTATTAGAGGAACTATGAGAAGCTCACTGGTCACTAGGGAACTCAAAAGAGTAACTAGGCCACTAGGAAGAGATCTCTAAGTCAGTAGGGAACTAGGGAGCTCACTACAATCCCTAGGTGTACTAGAAGCACTCTCTAACTACTAAGGGAACTAGGGGAACTAGGTGGGACATACTAAAGTTTTTAGGGGTACTGGGGAGAGCACCATACAGTCATTAGGGGCTCTAGTTGGACCTCATACAGTCAATAGGGGCTCTAGTTGGACCTCATACAGTCAATAGGGGCACTAGGGGAGTTCCCTAGTCACTAGGGAGAACTAGGGAGCAGAAGTTAAGTATACCTTAGTTTTACCAGACCACTGAGCTGATTAACAGCTCTACCAGGGAGCAGTTCACTACTGTCACTAGGGCCAGTCACCCAACCCCAAAAAAAATGGCCCTATTCCGAAGTCACCAAAAAATCAAGTACACGAAAGTCTCAGGGCCACTCATTACAGGCACTGGTCCCCCCCAGCTAGAAAGACTCCCCACCCACCCCCGCCCACCTCCTCCATTCAGACGGGGCTGTAACGCCCACCCCAATACAATGATCCTTCCCCATAGGCTCCCTATAGAAGTGGCGGAGGCGCCTGCCGTCGTAATCCTCCACTTCCTTCCTCTCCTCTGTAACGCTGCGTAATGTCATTCTTGGCCTGCCCCAGCTTCGAGTCGTCCTCTCCTCTCTATTTCACAATCTCTGTTCTTCTTCTTCTTCTCTTTTTTTTGGCATCTCTTCTTCTTCTTCTTTTTTTTGGCATCTACAGAATCGTGCAGATGACTGGAAAGGGCGTGAGTGTATGGGTATGATTTTATGAGTTAGTGAGGGCCTCGTCTGGCCTCTGAAATGAGGTAATGAGTGGTGCAGAATGAGTTTATAATTCACAAAATTCATTCCTTGTAAACAGTCATTACCCTCGTCCATGTCCTGACTGGTTTTACTTACTTGAAGTTCGTATAAGATAATATCATATACTATCATCAATTCAGCTCTAATATCTCGCTTGTAATTATTCATTAAATACCTATTTTAATTTCCTTTTGGTTGAAAACAAGAAAACCAATCTCCTTTCGACATTTTGCGATTCCTAAATTGATTCAGCTCTAATATCTCGCTTGTAATTATTCATTAAATACCTATTTTAATTTCCTCTTGGTTGAAAACAATAAAATCAATCTCCTTTCGACATTTTGCGATTCCTAAATTGATTCAAAATCGTGTTGAATTTCTGGTTCACATCAAAATAAGTTACTTCCTTTATTTATTTCTTTTATTTATTCATTGATAATACTTTTTTCTTTCTATTTTTAAATGAGATATCACCGAGACGAGTAGACAATGATACTGCTTATATTATTATTATTATTATTATTATTATTATTATTATTATTATTATTATTATTATTATTATTATTATTATTATTTTAGTGAAGCTGGCAGTCTGAATTTCTTGTATTTTCGATCTCTAAATATTTGTTATTAAATATTTGTTTTTTTTTTTTAATATTTTAAAATGAATCATTTTTATTTTTTCATTTTCATTTCAGAAATGGAAAGTCAAGAGTTCTGGTGAAAGCCAAGAGAAAGATAGCTTTTGAAGAAGAACCAGTAAACCTAGATTTACTTTCGCCCAAGTGAAAGTCAAAAGAAAGCTGACTTTTGAAGAACTAGAAAACTTAGATTTATTTTTGCTTCAGTGAAAGCCAAAAGAAAGTTGGCTTTTGAAGGAAAACCTGAAAATCCAGATTTATTTTCCCCCTAGTGAAAGCCAAAAGAAAGTTGGCTTTTGAAGGAAAACCAGAAAATCTAGATTTATTTTCGCCCAAGTGAAAACCAAAAGAAAGCTAACTTGACTTTCGAAGATTTAATAATGAAGCCTAGATTTACTTTCACCGTAGTGAAAGACAAAAGAAAGCTAACTTTCATTAGCTCCTGTCTAGGGAATGCGCCAGTTCCCAAGATAGGACATCGGGGTCAAATCGAAAATGAATTAAGATAAGCCGAGGTCAAAACTATCTACAGCTGATCAGGTAAACAGTAATAAAAGTGAAACTTCAAAATCGATAAACATTTACTCTATTTGGGTACTGTAGGGCCGTCTGTAGCTGTAGTTGTGTCGTAGAAGTTTGATTTGCTCAATTTTATGTTGTAATGTAAGGGACTTGAATGTCAAAACCATATGTAAATCACAGAAGATATTTATATAAATGTTTGATGTTAAAATGCTTCAGTGACTAAATCTATCCAAATACCATCATGAAACTGATATATAATTAACCCTCCTTTCATCATCTTGCTGTTAAGAAGGCGAAATAATCAAAAACAACTCTAATCAGACCTAAATGGTCCTTGAGAAGACGGCCACTCGTCCACAGGTCTATTGAGAAGTCGGATTTGAGACCATCCGTCAAGCAGCAGTTGACAGCCAATAGGCCTATGTAGAGTTGACAGCCTACAAACACGGACGGCGACTCTACAGGGGCTTGTCATGCTTCATTAGCATGACTTGACACTTTGGGAGGTCTTTCTGGCCATAATCTCAAGTCTTGGGAGCCTCTTCGAAGACGGTAGAGCGGTCCTATTTCAGTCTTTCTCTCCCGAGACAAAAGGTGGTCTTCCGGAATCTCGTTTTCTGTTGAGCGTCGGAGCTGCTGGTGAAGTGAGCCTTCAGGGGTAACTGAGGAAGAAGAGGTCGGGAGAAGTGGTAAAATACTCGCTGCTTCATTGATGAATGAATAAATCAGGTATCAATGGGCTTTCTCAATGTTATTCGAGGGATCAGCCGGCCTCAGCAAAGCTCTGTAATGATTGGTTCTTTTGTTCCTGAGTTCTTAGAATAGATATACTTAAAGGAAAGTCCATTAATGCAATTACTTGTTAAGATTTCAGATACAGTTGGAAATACTGAGACTCGAATCCTGTTCAGGGTAGATGAGCTGATTGTATATGATAACTTTTGACAGGAATTTATTCCTTGTGAAGTAAATTATATATGAATTGGTTATTTGTGGTTTTTTAATTGAATATTTATCTATCTACCTATCTATCTATATATATATACATATATATATACACGTGTGTAAATAAAGAGAGAGAGAGAGAGAGAGAGAGAGAGAGAGAGAGAGAGAAAGCTAACAAAAAACTAAACATTATTTGTTGATATCAAATCAAAATATAAGAAAGTGAAACAACTACTAAGTGAGAGAGAGAGAGAGAGAGAGAGAGAGAGAGAGAGAGAGAGAGAGAGAGAGAGAGAGAGAGAGAGAGAGAAATAATGGCTTAACTATTGTTCCGTTTAATTAAAAACTCAACTGGTAATTAACAAGACCAGTCAAAAATATTCAAACCAAACAACTTCAGTTTAAATTGCTGTTTAGCATAGTTCATAAATCTACATAATCCTAAAACTATATCTTTTTTAATTTTCAAATTATATTTAACTTATCATTTAGCCAAAGAAAATATAAATTAGAGGCAAAATAACACAAATATACCAAAAAAAAAGAATAAGATCCTACTGGTCACTTTTTTCCTTAACCAGAAAAACCCGGATTTTATTGACCTCGATGGCACTGCGGGGAATCCTACGACCCAGTCTCGACGTCCTATAGGACAAGGTGATTAAGGGCGCCTGCCCCAGCTTGACTCCCCTATTTACCGAAACCTTTCGGGCATGAAGATGATCTTTTAATGTCTAAGAAGGACTCCGCCTACCTCATTACCCAGAGCGGGCAGGGGCAAATCTTTCTAGGATGCTTGTGTGTGTGTGTGATGTGTGTTTGTCAGTCTCTGACCTGACCCGCCCCAATTTCGGGTCAGGGTAGGGTAAGGGGAGACCTGTTCATTGTCCCACACCTCCAGGGACACCTCGAGACAACTATGCTTTCTAATTAAAAAGGGCCCGTTAGCGAGAGGGGTGGGCGCCCCCCCAAAAAATGCTTACCTGGGTATTTTTGCAGGGTATGTTTGTTTGAAGGCTCTCCTCGACGTCCCAGGTGTCAGTTTCCAGAATCGAAAAGTCCCTCTTGGGACTTTTAATGGCCAAGTCCCTCCAGGGACTCAAAGTAACTTGTTTTTCGTACACGCTTGTTC
>NC_089787.1:21658123-21665623 GCF_040412425.1 Macrobrachium rosenbergii | reverse complement strand
TGTTATCAAGGAAAGTAATCACTAAGGTAGCCCTTTTATGCAAGGGCATCAGCCAGTTTCCTTGACAACTAAAAAGCTGCCTCTCTCTCTCTCTCTCTCTCTCTCTCTCTCTCTCTCTCTCTCTCTCTCTCCTCTCTCTCTCTTCAGAGAGCAATAATATCACAGGAAAACAAACCAACCCGAAGTCTACCTGAGTGCATGTTATAGTTGCTATTTAGATCTCGTCCCTAAGCGGCGTATCACACGCCCATGAAAAATGGAGGTTATTTGCTTTCTCTCTCTCCCTCTCTCTGTCTCTCTCTCTCCTTTGTGTAGGGTAATTGCATGCATAAAGAGACACGGGACCAGGGGAAATTCGTCTCTTGGCAGCGGGCGAGATAATTTTGTATTCATGGGTCCTTTTCACAACAATGCAGGAGGAGGTATCAGGAGGTATCTGCCTGATTCATTTCGACTCGACGACGCGGAGTCGCAGCCGATTGAAAAAGAGAACCTGAGGTGATATTACCCTTGATATTTATTCTGCTTCCGAGCAATATGTCATCATCCGCCCGAGTCCTTAATTGGATTCTTCGAGTCAGTAACACAAGCAGTTATTTAGTGGTCAGGATCCAGTTGCTTTATGCAAAGTCGTATTCGTGGTTTTGATGAGAATGGCGTCCAAGAGATTGGCATCGAATTTGTAATGTGTTTTGCGAGAATAGAAATTGAAAGTTTACAATCTCTATCTGCTGTTGCTTTTATATCAAAGGTCAGAGTTAAGGTCTGTGGTTGTTTCTGAAGCAGCGAAGGTTCGATTCCCATCGGGGGAGAAGCACTAATCAATTATATCGATTATAATTTTATAAATACATTTTTGTGTGAGTTATTCCCAAGGTATAGTGGCGCAGGTATTAAATAACATTTATAGATTAATATTTGTGGATATATATTTCATACCAACCCACACTCCCACATAAACAAACACACACACACACATACGCACGCACGCGCGCACACACACACACACACACACACACACACACACTGTTCCACCAGCAGAGATTCAGTCGTTCCTCTAAAAACCTCACCGATAATAAGTGGGTGGCAGAACCCGAAGGTAGGCAATAAACTTCGAAAGGACCTCCTAAGTCTTTGGGCCCAACCCCACCGTCACCCCCTCCACCAAACCCCACCAACCCTCTCCCCGACCGTCAACCCTCCAACTCTCTCCCCAACAATCCCCAACAACCTAAAAACCTAAAGCACTCACAGTGCTTCTTCCTCCACCACCAGCAATCCTGAGAGAGAGAGAGAGAGAGAGAGAGAGAGAGAGAGAGAGAGAGAGAGAGAGAGAGACCCCCAAACCCACCAAGCTTTCCCCAGTTCTCCAAAAACCTCCAACAACCCAAAGACCCAAAGCACACAGTTATTCTTCCTCCACCACCAGCAATCCTGAGAGAGAGAGCGAGAGAGAGAGAGAGAGAGAGAGAGACCCCCAGTCCCATCAACCTCTCCCCCAACGCTCCACCTCTCTCCCCCAAGCCTCCAACAACCTAAAAACCCAAAGCACTCACAGTGCTTCTTCCTCCACCACCAGCAGTCCTGAGAGAGAGAGAGAGAGAGAGAGAGAGAGAGAGAGAGAGAGAGACCGACAACCAACCCCAAATTTTTCGGGGGCCCTAAACTGCATTGTTATTGTAATGCCCCTCGTGTTCCTTTTCATTCTGTCGAAAGGTAAACACATCAGGGAATACGTAATACGCTCAGGAATGTGTTTCTCGAAAGATGTACTTCCTTAATGACACCTTGTAATAAGAACAGATAGGACCTACGACTCGGAGCTGGATGCACGTTCCTGTCTTTTTGTTATGTTCCTTGAGGTTCCTTGGAAAGGGGGAGGGGGTTCCTTTTGTTCCGTGATGGCGATTGAAGAGAGAGAGAGAGAGAGAGAGAGAGAGAGAGAGAGAGAGAGAGAGAGAGAGAGAGAGAGAGAGAGAGAGAGAAATTTTGGGAAGTGTCTCATAGATTGTCAAGGAGATACATTGGATTTATTCTGTATTTTCTCCTTAGTGGGACCACTGTTAGTTGCTAAGAGGGACCACTGTTAGTTGCTAAGAAAGACCACTATTAGTTGCTATGAGGGGCCCTACTATTTGTTGCTAAGAGGGACCACTATTAGTTGTTATGAGGGCCAACTATTAGTTGCTAAGAGGGACCACTATTAATTGCTGAGAGGGACCACTATTGGTTGCTAAGAGGGCCCACTATTGGTTGCTAAGAGGGACCACTATTAGTTGCTAAGAGGGCCCACTATTTTTTGCTAAGAGAGACGGCTACTAGTTGCTAAGAGGCCCACTATTAGTTGCTAAGAGGGCCCACTATTGGTTGCTATGAAGGGGTCCCCACTATTAGTTGCTAAGAGGGCCCACTATTAGCAGTCACAGTATAGAGATTTAATGCTTCAGAAATGGTAAGTGATTGATTCTCGGAGCCTAAGAGGATGGGTCTAGTAACCTCACTCCAAAAAAATCAGTGTCTAAACATCCCAACAGACCTTTGGGGTCTGGCATAAGGAGTAATATCAGGTCACACTTGGGCTCAGAAACCCCCAACTTTGAATGAATGACAGATAACTGCCAAAGACAAAAGATTACCACAATTTGGTTCTAATTGGCTCTAGAAAGTTGTTATTTATTCAGAATGATAATCCACATTTTATTTAATTTTTCTTTAGTGTTAAAATTCCTAGAACTGGAAAGTTGGATCGTGTGTTATAAATTACAAGATTTTTTTTTATGGAATTACAGGTTTGACCTGATTTTTGTTCTGGCAGTTTATGGTCCATAAAATATTGTAGACCACTAGTGGTCAGAATGAGGCCAATTTCTATGTTTGTAGATTCAGTTTCTTTTTTTATAAATGTAACCCAGTTTTATTTTTTTTAGAAAGTTTGCCTCTTTAAGTAGAAAAATAAAAAATGGAAAATAAAGTTTTTTGTGATGGGTACAAATATGTTTATAGATTACGTAATCAGTTTATTGTAGAATGAAATTATTATTATTATTATTATTATTATTATTATTATTATTATTATTATTATTATTATTATTATTATTATTATTCAGAAGATGAATCTATTCATTAGGAACAAGCCCACCACAGGGGCCATTGACTTGAAATTCAAGCTTCCAAAGAATATTATGGTGTTCATTAGGAAGAAGTAACAGGAGATACCAGGAAATATAGAAAGACGAGATCAGTTATTAGAGAATAAAAATATATTAACAGATTAATGAATAAACAGATGAAAATATAAGTAGGTTATAAAATACAAGGAGAATTGCTTTAGGGTAATATTGCATTGCATCTTCGCTTGAATTTTGAGGTTCCAATTGCACGAAAGCCTCAGGGAAGAATCAAGATTCTATTGCATGTACAAATGACCCCACTTATAGGAGTTGTTATTATTGTTATTTGTTATAGATTGAGTGAATAACATCTAAACATCTCCCTCTAACATCGAGGAACTTCGGAGTTTCCAATTGCACAAAAGCCTCAGGGAAGAATCAAGATTCTGTTGCATGTACAAATAGACCCCACTTGTAATTGTTGCTATATATTGAGTGATCGAAAAACATCTAAAAGCCCTCCTAATATAAAAGGAATGTGGGGCCCCCCTCACCCCTCCTCCTTCGTCCGGTCCTCACCAAATTGACGACGAGGTCGTAATCATTCCGTCCATCGCCGAGGAAGGAAACGAGCAAAAAAATAAAAAAAAAAATAAAAATACGACGAAGAAGCTTTGTATATTCATAGCTGGGTCTGGTGGAGCCATCTACGGGAACATGAGCGCGCTCTGGGGGGTGGCTTTTTTTTGGGGGTTCGGCTCCAAGGGCGTCTCCGCCCGCGTGCGAAAACGCCCTGCTGGCCCTCTAACTCTCTCTCTCTCTCTCTCTCTCTCTCTCTCTCTCTCTCTCTCTCGCAGAGTGAAGAAGAATAATGACAGCTAATTATATCGGCGATAATTGTCATGAATGGAGAGCCACCGACTGGCTAGGTTCTCTCTCTCTCTCTCTCTCTCTCAGACGTTAGGCAGATTACGACAGCTATTTATATAAGGAATAATTGTCATGATTGGCTCTCTCTCTATCTCTCTCTCTCTGTCAGACGTTAGGCGGATTGATGACAGCTATTTATATGAGGAATAATTGTCATGAATGGTTCTCTCTCTCTCTCTCTCTCCCTCTCCTCTCTCTCTCTCTCTCTCTCTCTCTCTCTCTCTCTCTCTCTCTCTCTCTCTCTCTGTGTGTGTGTGTGTGTCAGACGTTGTGCAGATTGATGACAGCTATTTATATATGAGGAATAATTGTCGCGAATGGCTCTCTCTCTCTCTCTCTCTCTCTCTCTCTCTCTCTCTCTCTCTCTCTCTCTGTTAGACGTTAGGCAGATTGATGACAGCTAATTATATAAGGTAAATAATTGTCATGAATGGCCAACCACCAGCCAATAAGCTTTCTCTCTCTCTCTCTCTCTCTCTCTCTCTCTCTCTCTCTCTCTCTCTCTCTCTCTCTCTCACCAATTATATCAGCGATAAACCACATGAATGGAGAACCAAAACCCAGCTCAACTCAACGAGGATTTGTTGACAATGAGAAGCATTACATTCACGGCTGTCTGAAGACCAATGTATCTGAATTAACGAGAAACATCACTAAAACCTGTCAGTCCTCGTGATGGAAGATATTTCATGCGATAAATCAATAAAGATCTTAATAAATTTACCAATAAACTTATATGAATATCAAATGGTTAAGGAAAAAAATATTAAATTTAGCTACCTGTCAAAAAGGACCAATTATTAATTAGGTATCGTGTAATCAAGTAGATTTCATCTAACGGTACACAAATCTGCCCGACTCGGTTGCTAATCAATGAGGCGTGTAGGCCTCGTGTAGTGTATGTGTATGTGTATGTGTATGTGTATGTGTGTGTTTGTGTCTCTCTGTCTTTAGGCCTGCTGAAGTAGAAAGTAGAAAGTCGCATTGATATCAATCAGCTATTTAAATTGAATATTGGAACAATACTTTTTCGGAGACTTTTGAAGCTTTTCATCATAATTCCCCGTATTATTATTATTATTATTATTATTATTATTATTATTATTATTATTATTATTATTATTATTATACCTCGAAAATATTAAATGTCAGATTATCATTCAAGAATTAAAATTATATATTTGGTGTTCTGTTATAAAAATACAAATGTTTGTTTCATGATTTTATTTTTAATTTTGATAAATCCCGGAATACCATAGTTACATATAACCCAAAATCAATATATATATATATATATATATATATATATATATATATATATATATATATATATATATATATATATATATATTATACATCTATTAAAACAACCACGCCAACACCATCAGGAGAACAACACGATAAATACAGAACAAAAACAACAACACTCCCACGACGCATGCGCTAAAACGAATCTGCTATACACCCCCAAAAACCACCCGTCCGCCCACCCCCCCTAAAAAAAAAAAAAAAGCAATGAAATCGCTATTTATAGCAAAACACGCATCTAGAATGACCCACTCCATTCGCTAAGGCGCGATACGTGTACGATACATAACGAGAACGAGAATCTGGACCCGTATCAGATTCGTCACAGTTAGAACACATGTTGGCAGATTAAAAAAAAATAAAAAGAAAAAGAAAATTAAAGAAAGTAAACAAATAAACAAAGAAACAAATAAATAAAAAAAAGCTGTGAAACTCGAGATATCACTGGCGGCTGGACACATGTATCAAGCGCGCATGCTCGGAATTCCGTCGGCTTTGCGTATCATATCCGCTCGTTGTTGTGGCACGCCTTGGGGTATTTTGGGGGTTGGGGTGGGGGTGGGGGTTGGTTGGAGGGGGTGGCATTGCTACTCACTTCGTTTGATTTAAATGGGTCTCTGTTCAATTAAAGCGTAATTTTTTGTTCAGTACCGTATTTTTTAGGTTAATAATAATAATAATAATAATAATATAATATTTATACATAATAATTTATACATATATATATATACCCGTACAAAAAAAAGACCTCATAAAAAAGGACTCGAGGTCACGGCATACCCCTCTCGAGTGATTACAGGATGCCCATAGACGGGCAGGAATCTCCTTTTTATGCCCCGACCTTCCCATGTAAGGATTTTTCCAATATCCTAAAGGAGAGAGCGCCCCTAGGATATATTACTTTGCCCCTATGTGCATATAATATTGATTCTCCTCGCGATAAAGATATCGTAAATAGGAGTCTCTCTCTCTCTCTCTCTCTCTCTTCTCTTTCTCTCTCTCTCTCTCTCTCTCTCTCTCTCTCTCTCCATACACACATACACACACACATCTCATGTTTATATACTGTGTATATATATGTATATATATATATATATATATATATATATATATATATATATATATAGAGAGAGAGAGAGAGAGAGAGAGAGAGAGAGAGAGAGAGAGAGAGAGAGAGAGAGATAAAATTAGCTGATTCGACTGGTCAGGTGCCAGACCACGATCTTCCGGAGACCACAAACCTCCGTCAAGGCTAAGCAACCCACTCAACAAAAGTTCCCATAATCCCAAAAGTCACATTCCAATCTCTCCCAAAATCTCATCACGTGCTGGCAATGACCAGGCCCACCACTGGTCAAAGTTTCGCTCAAATCCATACGCAGCTTTTCGCGTAACACTTCGAGCGAACAAACGAATGTCCAAATTAGTCGCGTGCTGAAATCCGTTACAGCGGAAATGAAATTAGAGACAGATAATATATAGATAAATTCTCCAGGAAAATTCTTAAATAATTGATAATGAGAGAGAGAGAGAGAGAGAGAGAGAGAGAGAGAGAGAGAGAGAGAGAGAGAGAGATTATTAGAAGCACTGTTTACATTACCGGATGTATGAGTGTTACACGCCCAACCAGAAGGCACTCAAGAAGTGTAATTTCATTGTAGTGTATAATGATCTTCATCGTAGACTAGTATAATGATCTTCATATAATGATCTTTATTGCAGTGTATAATGATCTTCATTGTAGTGTATGATGAGCTTCATTGTAATGCATCATTCATTTGGTTTTGATGTGAAATTTCCTTCACTGTACTGTCTAATCCCATTCATTGTATATATATATATATATATATATATATATATATATATATATATATATATAGATATATATATAGAGAGAGAGAGAGAGAGAGAGAGAGAGAGAGAGGGAGAGAGAGAGATAGGAATTATAAAGTGGAAGATTATATATATGTATATGTGTGTGTGTGTAAAAGAGAGAGAGAGAGAGATTTTAACCCACATCTCTCTCCAAAACATAAGATTGTTAACAGCTAACCCAATGCAACCATCTCTCTCTCTCTCTCTCTCTCTCTCTCTCTCTCTCTCTCTCTCTCTCTCTACTCATCTATCTCTCAACCTATCTCTCTTTCCTCCA
>NC_089787.1:21643123-21653123 GCF_040412425.1 Macrobrachium rosenbergii | reverse complement strand
ACTATCCAAGTAAGGAATAACTATTTCCTAACTCCACACACGATCTGTTAAGATAGTTTAAGATATAGGGAACTCTATCTTAGCTATCTTAGCAGCCAAATATAGAAAGTTAAGGTATAACGGTCAAAATATAGTTATATAGCTCCAAGCACTGGAGACTAAAAATAGATACCCGGAAAAAAAAACTGGTTTTCTCTTCCCAGAAAAAAAGTAGT
This sequence comes from Macrobrachium rosenbergii, assembly GCF_040412425.1. Lineage (NCBI taxonomy): Eukaryota > Metazoa > Arthropoda > Malacostraca > Decapoda > Palaemonidae > Macrobrachium > Macrobrachium rosenbergii. The sequence goes on along the minus strand of NC_089787.1, from coordinate 21,652,908 downwards.
TATTTCAAAAGTGGTGGTACTGCTTTTTATGTTGAATGGAGAGTTATATTTTTGGTAGTAATAGTAGTATGGGTCAGTGTTTGCCAAAATAGTAGTAGTTTTTTTTTTTGGCTGAATAGAGAGTTATGTCATTGGTGATAATAGTAGTATCACTATTGTAGAAATAGTAGCATAAGTCTTCCCAGAAAAAAGTAGTTATTTGAATAGTGGTGTTGCTGCTTTTTAAAATCTCGATTTGTCATTGGATGGAGAATTATGTTTTTAGTGGTAATAGTAGTATTAATCAGTATCAGTAATAATAGTAGTAGTAGTAGATATATTAGTCAGTATCAGTACTAATAGTAGTAATAAATATATTAGTCAGTATTATTACTAATAGCAGTAGTAAATATATTAGTCAGTATCAGTACTAATAGCAGTAGTAAATATATTAGTCAGTATCAGTACAAATAGCAGTAGTAAATATATTAGTTAGTATCAGTACTAATAGCAGTAGTAGGAAATATATTAGTCAGTATCAGTACTAATAGCAGTAGTAAATATATTAGTCAGTGTTAGTACTAGTAGCAGTAGTAAATATATTAATCAGTATTAGTACTAATAGCAGTAGTAAACATATTAGTCAGTATTAGTACTAATAGCAGTAGCAAATAGTACTAGCATGACGGAATGCACAAGAGGCAAATCTCGGTTCCTCGTGGTTTGGGCTGTCCGAAAATAGCCATGACCCAAAAAATGACAAAAAAAAAAACCGACGTCGGAATCCAACACAATGGTGAGTCTCTCTCTCTCTCTCCTCCTCCTCCTCCTTCTCCTCCTCCTCCTCCTCCTCCCTCCTCCCCCCTTTTTGCACAATCTCAGCACAAAGATCAGGAGGTGGTATTCACCCAACCGCCGCTTACCACCTGGCCCTACCACCGCCGCCGTCTTCTTCGTCTGCAGCCTGTCTGCGTCGTGCCCAAGGGCATCTAGCCCATGCTTCTTGCTGCAGTCAAGTTATGCCCGAGCTTCTCGGGTTCTCGAGGTCGTGGCCTTTTCCTTAATAACAACATAGTCTGTTGCAGATTTCCCTGCCCTGCGCACTAGAAACTTCTGAAGGAGGTCAGTGATTGGGCTTCGCTGAGTATTGGCGTTCCCCAAGGATGAGTTTTTTGCTCTTAGGTCAAGCTTAGGCCATTCCTCGATCATTCTTCGGTTTGATAGATGTACTGGTATGAACAACAGGTTGTTGGGTCGTTTTACTAAAAGCAGAAATTGTTGCAAAACTGCTTTCAGGTTAAGGGGCTTTTTCTTTTTTTTTTTTTTTTTTTTTTTTTTAGGTCAAGCTCGGGTCATTCCTCGATCATTCTTCAGGTTGATAGATGTAGTGGTATGAATAACAGGGTGTTTCCTTTAATTAAAAGCAGAAATTGTTGTAAAACTGCATTAACTCTATAGCCAGTGCTCTCTACCATTGAGTATGGTACCAAATTTACAATTAACAATTCCCAATTTACAGCAACTTCTTATATAATTTCAAAATACTTTTGAACTAAATGAAAGAACAATCTCGCTGCCAAGATGCTACTTGACTAAAACCTACTATCAGGTGGGCAATTTCTCCTGAGAAAAAATAATTGATTGTAACTTATCTGGCGTCACAGATACCAGGGTCACTGACTCTAATCTCCAGGAAAATAATGATGTTTAAGACCCCTTAGACTATATATACTTCAAGGGATTATTTTACATAATATTCAATGGTGTTTTAAGAAGAAATTGGAGTGAGATCAAAACAGTGAGTTCATTTCTAACAGACTACCCGTGTTACACATAGGAAAACATATATAGATTCACAATACGTTTTATATGGTACAGTTAACCTGCTTAAGAGGAAGTCTTTTCTTTCAATTTCTGTTTGTATTGGTGGATTTGTCTACAAAAATGTTGAAATGAAAATCATTTAGAAATTTCCTATCAGGACTTCGAAAAGTAATTTATTTGGGACTTGACGTATAGTTGTTTATTGTCCTCATATATATATATATATATATATATATATATATATATATATATATATATATATATATATATATATATATATATATATATATGTGGTGTGTGTAATGCCAACATCTAACTTCTTTTTCTGTTTGAATAAATCCTAAATCTTTGTACATTCCTATCTTGACATCACTGAAAACTGGTTCAGCACATAAATATAAAACATGACATCCAATATCTATTTTCAGAATGATACAATATCTATTCGCTGAATAAATATTCCTCACAATATTTAAGGATTAATTAGTGCTATCTCTACAACAATTTAATAGGAAGGATTTATGACTTAAGGAATTTTTCATGAAGTTTATAGCAACCAGGATTTATTCCTAAAGTTTACAGAAACTAATATTTATTCCTGAAGTTTATAGTAACTAGGATTTATTCCTCATGTTTATAGCAACTAGGATTTATTCCTAAAGTTTACAACAACTAGGACTCATTCCCAAAATTTATAGCAACTAGGATTCATTCCCAAAGTTTGTAGCAACTAATATTTATTCCTAAAATTAATAGCAACTAGGATTTATTCCTAAAGTTTATAGCAACTAGGATTCATTCCTAAAGTTTATAGCAACTATGTTTCATTCCTAAAGTTTATAGCAGCTAGGATTTATTCCTAAAGTTTATAGCAACAAGGATTTATTCCTAAGCCTTATATCAACTAGCAATCACGTGGGAAGTCGAAATTTATCTTACACTTTCATAAAATTTATACCAACCAGGATTTATTCCTGAAGTTTATAGAAACCAGGATTTATTCCTAAAGCTTATAGCAACTAGGATTCATTCCCAAAGTTTAAAGAATCCAGACCTGCATGAGATTTATCATACACTTTCCCACAAGGCCTAAACTCATTTGCGTACGTCAACAAACAGTTCAGACGTCAAAAAAAAAAATAATAAATACACACGTTGCTTCCGCAAGGATTTTTCTTTATACGACCATTTGCATCTCTCCATACCTCGCGGACAGTCGCATTTAAATCAGAATACTGTTTTTTTCTTTTTGAATTCCGTCTGCAATGGATGAAAAAAATTAAAAAAAAACGTTTAGAATAACGAGATTACTTTTTTTACACTCCATTTTTCGCCCGAGTGAACCTTCCGCTTATCTTGGCCTTTTCTGGAGCATCTAGGGACGCCGAAGGCTTATTATATCGTATAGATTCTCAAGCATCATATTAATTAGAAAGAGGCTTATGGCCTTCTTCCAGAGGGTGCGCACTGGATCGCCAGATTCACCACCAGCCGGACGGGCCTTGGAAAAAAAAAATATATCCCCGGGGCGGACTTTTTTGTGATTGAAATCCTTTCCTCCTCCTCCTCCTCTCTCCCTCTCCCCGGGCCCTCCTCCATTGACACACAGTTGCCTTATGGGAAAAAATTGGGGCAAATGATCACACTCCTTTCTATCGAGACCCCTTTTTTTTTCTTACGCCTCCAGCTGAGATCAGGAGGGCACAAAAGACCTCAACGGGAGACTGTAACATCACTGCCCTATTTTTTCTTTTTTTTTTCACTCCCTCTCTCTTTCCTTCTTCTTCTTCTTCTTGGCCCTCGCTCATACTTTACTGGTTTTTCTGTCCCTGCATCTTTTTAATCCTTGCGCCTGGGAATTCGTCCGTGGCTGCGCACACACACACACGCACACACACACAAGCTGTTGCCAACATGACGACGCGCGCTAGCCTAGCGACGACGTCCAGCGCTTCAGGTTTCAGGTTACTGTAGTTTCCCCTCTCGGGACGAGAAGTCGAGAGCTGAAAGAAAACGGGAAACGTTGCCAAACGTCTGTCAAACATTCCTTGGATTTAGCGAACGTTCCTGAGACGTATTCCAGCCTTGTAGAATCGCCAGTAGGGACAGCCATTTGCACACGTACAGCTGCCGGTGTAGAGAGAGAGAGAGAGAGAGAGAGAGAGAGAGAGAGAGAGAGAGAGAGAGAGAGGATTGTGGATGTGGTAGGAGACAGGGAATACGTACTCTGGGCCCCCAGACAATCAGCTGACATGCCCAAGCAATACAGTCCCTCGCATCGTAAGGGTGAAATGACCAGACTTAAACCCGTACACCTCAACCAAAACGCCCATTTGGGCATATACCCACCATAACCTGCAAAAAGAGAGAGAGAGAGAGAGAGGTAGGGAAAAAAGATATATAGAAATTCAATGGGGGCAGCAGCAACTAGGGTATGTATATACTCAGCAATACCGTCTACTCCTCTGGGGGTACTTAGGAGCCAAAAAGCGGTACATTCTGTCCCCCCGGTGTGGGTATGGGGGCCACAAATGGCCAAGGCTTTTAAGGATTGCCCATTGTAGACGATTGTCGGAGTCTTCTAAGGACATATGGGCCTTTTTTTATTGGAAATAGAGAGGTTAAGATGCATCTTCATTTAGGTCATTCGCCTGAGTCAACTTCTCTCGGCAACAAGGTTTTTTTTTTCGTCTCTTTCTTTTACTCAATCCGCCATATTTACATAAGAAAAACAGGGATCCCTCTCCCTTCCTCTCTCTCCCTTCCCCCCTTTCTCCCCTCAATTGGGAGGGGAAGGGGGGAGGGGAGACTTAGATACCCGATATACCCACCTCAGACCTTACGTAATGGCTCTACTCTGCTCTCTCGAGTGGGAATGCATCTGTTTACCCATGCTGTCGAGTGCTGGGTATACGTCTGCCCAATAATAATAATAATAATAATAAATAATAATAATAATAATAATAATAATAATAATAATAATAATAATCATTTGTGCAAATGTTGCTTTTAATTTTAAGTCATCCTTGATACAGCAGACGATTTCTGCAAACATTGCTTTAATTTTAAGTATAATATATATATATATATATATATATATATATATATATATATATATATATATATTATATATATATATATATATATATATATATATATATATATATATATATATATATATATATATATGTATATATGTATATGTATATGTATATATATATATATATATATATATATATATATATATATATATATATATATATATATATATATATATATATATATATATATATCCAGAGTCCTTCTCCTTCTCTCTTCTCTCTCTCTCTCTCTCTCTCTCTCTCTTTCTCTCTCTCTCTCTAGGACCCCATCCTATAGGACTTCCAACCCTCTCTCCCAAGCACTCAGAACCCGAGAGGAAGGACTCCTTTGTCCACTCCAATAGGAAACGAAGGCCAGAGGGCGAGGTCATCCTACCAATAGACGAATAGTGAAAGGTAAGGACCATATCAAGCCACGCCACGTGGTATCCTACGGTCTCATACGGTATCCTACGGTGTCTACAATGTCCTATGGTATCCTACGGTGTCCTATGGTATCCTATGGTGTCCTATGGTATCATACGGTGTCCTATGGTATCCTACGGTGTCCTACGGTGTCATACAGTATTCTACGGTGTCCTGCGGTAAACTACGGTGGTGTCCTACAGTATCCTACATATCCTACGGTGTCCTACGGTATCCTACAGTATCCTACATATCCTACGGTGTCCTACAGTATCCTACGGTGTCCTATGGTATCCTACAGTGTCATACGGTATCCTATGGTATCCTACAGTATCCTACAGTATCCTATGGTGTCCTACAGTATCCTACGGTGTACTACGGTTCATTACAGTATCCCAAGGTGTCCTACAGTATCCTATGGTATCCTGGTATCCTACGGTGTCCTAAGGTCACACTATGGTATCCTACGGTATCCTACGGTGTCCTACAGCATCCTATGGTGTCCTAAGATTTTTCTTGTTCTAAAGCCTTAGACACTAAGGAACTGCAGGATGTGATTGACTGATTTGCGCCTGTGGCCTGGCGTCGCATTGGTAAAGTATCTTTTGTACCAAAAATTATTTTTATTGGGATATAATGACGATTAAAGTTATATTTTTCATTCCAAGTGAAATTTGCCCAGTCAAAGGATCCCATCGCTCAGTCTCGTGGATGGTTAAGTGATTGATTGATCGAGTTGCATTTACGTGTAACTGCAACATCTTTTAAGTGATTTTATCTATATTGCTTTACTTATCATCTTTGGTACATAGTTTATCACATTACTTATCACACTTGTTTCTTAGTGAAACTGTTTTGAGGTGTTCCTCCCGTTGCACCTTTCAACCTTTCTACTCTCAGTTTCCGTTTCAGCGCTGAATGACCTCGTAGGCACCAGAGCTTGGGCTTTGGGATAAATTCTAAATTCCATTCCATCACATTACTTATAAGCTATGTCTGTTTTTTATCACTTTAATTGCAAATGTTTAATTACATTAATTATATTTGGCTCTTTGACGAGTTAAGGCGATAACACAACCACTTTCATTTATTACATAATTTTTAATAATTTCCAATTACGATAAAAGCTAATACTTCATTTGATTATTCTTTATATCTTACATTCCTCACTTAAATTTTACTTAGAATACTTAATGAATATATTCCTCGATCATCCTTCAACGAAAGAATATTCTTGAACAATCGAATTCAACGTAAAGGATCGACTCGTTCAAAGGTCTCTGGTTTGTCCATTATGAATTGAACTGAATTGAATATAGAATTTAGGCCAAAGGCGCCAGGCGCTGGGATCTATGAGGTCATTCAGCGCTGAAACGGAAACTGACAGTAAAAGGTTTGAAAGGGGTAAGAGGAGGAAACCTTTTGATGGAAGAGAGAGAAAACGAAAGGAGGTACAGTAAAAGGAACGAAAGGGGTTGCAGCTAGGGGCCGATAGCACGCTGCAAAGAGCCTTAGGTAATGCCTACAGTGCATCGCATGAGGTGCACTGACAGCACTGGCCCCCTACCGGAGCTGGTTTGTCCATTACGCCAAACGCCACCTTTTAAATCGCCCAGTAATCCAGCACAGGGTATCCAGGATTGTCCTTCTGCAGCCAGACAAATAAATCATATAAATCACTCTTCCACCGCGGAGAGAGAGAGAGAGAGAGAGAGAGAGAGAGAGAGAGAGAGAGAGAGAGAGAGAGAGAGAGAGAGAGCCCGTTGCAAGAGAAGGAGACTATTTCATTCCCTTGTGTACACAAGACCAAAATTGCCGAGTCATCATTTTCCTATTCAGCTGAGGCATAAGGTACCCGAATGTTGTCAAGCTTTCCAAGCTGTTTCCAAGCTTTTCAAGCTGTTTTCAAGCGTTTCAAGGTGTTTTAAGCTGTTTTCAAGCTGTCGAGTACCTGCTGGCAACCTATTTGATAGCTGTCAAAGCTGTTTCGAAGCATTTCAAGTTTTCAAACTGTTTTAAAGCTGTATTCAAACTGTTTCAAATCTGTTTTCAAGCTGTGTCTAAGCTTTTCAAGCTGCTGCCGGATTGCCCACAAGCTTTCGGTGCTTCTAATAGATGGCAATCAGTTTATTAAAAATTTTTAAATGAGGTCTTATACAGCATTTGAGAGAGAGAGAGAGAGAGAGAGAGAGAGAGAGAGAGAGAGAGAGAGAGAGAGAGAGAGAGAGAGAAATTCATCAGTAGCCTTTGCATCAAAGTTTTTAGGACAGAGAGAGAGAGAGAGAGAGAGAGAGAGAGAGAGAGAGAGAGAGAGAGAGAGAGGCTTCAGGTAGATTTCAATGCATGAAGAGTCACGTGATCGCAGCTGGGTTTATTAGGGGGGGGAGGAGGAGGGAGTCCACTTTTGATTAATGATTCCTCTGGGATTAGTGGCCCCCAAATTGCAACAGAGAATCTGTTGACTTTATTTTTTTTTTTTACGGTCAATTTCCTAAGTTAAAATATGGTTCGTGCTGGAGAGATTTGGAGATTAAGTGCTGGAGATTTCTATAAATGAGTTTTTAAAAATGAGTTTCATTTGATACGTAATCAGGACGCATTTGAAATGATTAAAATATTTGCATAGTTTATAATGACGAAAGCTTGAAAAAAAGAGTTTTGGTGATTTTTACACAGTTGAATCAAAATTGTTTTACTGTTAATTTCTCATTTGCAGTTATCATAATTGTACGAGCAAAGAAAGTTAAAACTTTTAATTTTAATTCCAGCTTCTTATTTAGTGGGCAAGTCTAAAAATTGAATTCTATATACACACACACACATATATATATATATATATATATATATATATATATATATATATATATATATATATATATATATATATATATATATATATATATACACACACTATATATATACCCCAGACGATTGGAACATTCACAAAGATACAAAAATAAAAATAAAAAATCAAGAAATATCTTTTCTCAGTTTCCCAGAAGCTGTCAAGTCTGGGAATTCTCTCCCGGGGGCATTTTCTGCATTGCCGTATGACCCAAAGTAATAAGAAATATACCCTCATTTCATACCCTCGCCCTCGGAGGCATTTTGCCCCAAAGCTATCCGTCTTCATATTTGGGGCAAACGGGGCAAACCATCTGCGGAAATAATGCCCACATGCCCGGGGGAAATGGAGCTTTATGCCACGGCGAGAAACGGGGCAGAATCCCATCTTCTGAGGGTCACTCCGGCCCCCTGGGGCATACCCGTGAGAATTTCGTGAAGTGTGGAAAGGGTGTGAGAGAGAATGGGATAAGAATAGAGGGCATGTAAGGCTTGGTGGAGTACTGTACGCAAGTAAAGGAGAGCCCCCTCCCCCACCTTCTCCCTCTCTCTCTCTCTCTCTTTCTCTCTTACACACGTCCCACGCTCCATAGTTCTGGAATGAGCTCAGCCCCTCAGGTACTGACGTCCTGGAAGGGAAAATAATTGCTCTCATTGTGCTTCCAAAAGAGTTTCACTATAACTGGCTGAAAAAGAGGTGTACGTATTTTTTTTTCTTCTTCTTCCCGGTGTCAGCTGTGAGAAAAAATATCGGTGGGTATTTGCTGCTCTCGTCGTCTCTGTTGGGTACTGAGGGGTATGTGGCAGGATTGGTTCCGGCACTGGAGGGTTCTACTAGATTTTGGAAGTCTGAAAATCTGGAAGTCTGGAAGTTTGGATGCATGTCTGATGGAGGATATCAAAAATCTTATTCCTTGTACTTTTTGTCTACTGTTTCTGGAGCTCTCTCTCTCTCTCTCTCTCTCTCTCTCTCTCTCTCTCTCTCTCTCTGGATGTCTGGAAATCTGGAAGTCTAGAAGGTATGTCGGAATAAATGCTTACAAAAAATTTATTCTTAGCACTTTTATGCCTGCTGTTTCTGGGGACAGGCCTCTCTCTCTCTCTCTCTCTCTCTCTCTCTCTCTCTCTCTCTCTCTCTCTCTCTCTCTCTCTCTCTCTGGATGTCTGGAAACCTAAATTTGTATCGGATTAAATGCTAATAACAAAATCTATTCTGGGCACTTTTATATAGAGAGACGTGTTCTCTCTCTCTCTCTCTCTCTCTCTCTCTCTCTCTCTCTCTCTCTCTCTCTCTCTCTCATACACAGAATGAGTTTACAGAGAAAAGTAAAACCAAAGGGATGTTATTTGGTTAACAGAACGTTCTGCAGACCTGAAAATATGTTAAAAAAAAGCATCGACAGTTGACTTACCAAAAAGAGTTCTGGAAGGCTTAGATGTATATGAACTTGACCAAAGACGTCCAGTCGATTTTGCTCGTGAAATCCATATTGATGTTAAGAACCTGTCAGATCCAAACTGTCATTAAGATATTCGTCACCTTGGCTATGATTAAGTCTTAGAGTAACTGGGCTCCTCAGGATCTGAAAAAGTTAAAAAGAGTTGTAAAAAAACCAAAAAAAAAACATACTT
>NC_089787.1:21530623-21633123 GCF_040412425.1 Macrobrachium rosenbergii | reverse complement strand
CATTCAATTACCCATAGGCCACCAATTAGTGGTTCGTTAAATTTTAAACTCAAAGCTGACCATTTCAATTTTCGTTAGAGATTTGAATAAATTTTTTTATCTAATAAAACAAAAGTACTTATGGCTTTTTTACCTTTTGCCAATTATGTTTGTCCTCTATTTTTGGATGTAACTGGCAATAACTTTAAACCAGATTTACCAAATTCAAAATATATACCAGACTTCTGATTAAAAGCAGTTTCTTCAACCGCTATACCTTTATTATAATGGGTACTGCCTTAACAGTTGCATTTATGAAAACTAATCAGTTAAGGATACAATAGTGTATTTCTTTGAAATTTGTAGTTTAATTTCATATGAGACTAGTGTCAAATTATATACAAGAGTGAACAACATTTACAAGGCTAAATTGTTGACAAGCTCCACGAGAATTAGTGGATAGCTGGAGAACTAACAAGTTATACACAATGTGGCAAATACATTCTTTAAATGGCTGAATTGTTGAAAGTTCCATTGAAGCACAAACTTAAGAATTTAGAAGCATCTGAATACAAAAACCACTGAAGCACCTGTTCAGTATCTCCGGAAATTCTCTCCAAAATCCTTAAGCTACGGCAGGCTAGGACTATTGCCAGTAAGCTTCCTAGACCAAGTTTCCACAAATATGGTAACCAAGTGTAGAAGTGACCTGCAATTATAAAACAAGCGGCAGAATCTTTCTTGGGGGAGCTATGAACTTACATTTTAGAAAAAAGTTTCAGGCTAATTACATGTTAAGTATCAAACAAATTAAAACAATGCTTAACCAATTACTTTTGAATCCAGCACCAAACTTCAAAAAAATTTGTGGAATGCAAAGTAGCACTTAAATTTTTCAAACCACAGCTTACGAAAGTAAGCTTAAAAAAAAACAGCACTTTACTTTGTAGAGTTACTTTAATTGTTGAAACCATAAGAAATTAAATACTTTACTTTTACTTTTGAAATACAGACTTGCTCATGAAATACAAAGCGACAACTTAAATTCTTTAGGCCTAACCTAGGAAAGTAACATTGAGTTAAGTTCACAGTATACTGTAAAATTTTATTAGGTTTAAATATTCATGCACAAATCCATTGTTAAATCTAGTGGCTAACAACTAATAAGCCTAACAAATCTTGCAAAATAAAAGTCATAACTAAAATATGTACCTGTCAATTTCAAGAATAACCATGAACCTATACAAAAAAAATTTATGTACTTTAAATATAACTAAACTGAGCTAGTCAAAATCATAATTGAAACTTAAGTCATAAAAGCAAAATTGTTTACTAAACACTTAAAATGCTTAAAGACTATTCTGATCAAATTTGGCTAATTAGCAACACACTAAGACCATGCTGTACTGATCAAAATTCAAAATTAGCATCAATGCACTAGGCCTACGTAATATTTTAGCACCTAAAGTTTAAAACTGCAAATTTATTAAGCACTTAAAATGCTAAAGGACTATTCTGATCAAATTTAGCTAGTTAGCAAGTTACTAATACACTAAGCTGTACTGTTAATGCTCAATATTCAAAATCAGCCTCAACGCACTAGGCCTAAGCAATATTTTAGGACGCCTAAAGCTTCTAAACTGGTATTAAAAGACCAAATCCTAAATATATTGACTAATAAACTATATTGATTATACTTACACTAAAATCAGCGGTTGACCTGAAAGTATTTTGTTGTTAGTAGCTGCAACCCCCATGATCTTGTGTAGCAGGTCGTAAGACCCACTACACAAGCCATATAGGGGCCCCCCACCCCGAAGGGGCGCCGCCCCTTCAGGGGTGGAGGTTAAAAAAAAAAGGTTAGTTTGAGAAGAAGTCTTGAGTCTTGCTGTAGAAACAGGATTCCAAAAAAGATCGCGTCTCCGGGTAGAAAATTGTTTAATCTCTTGAATGGCAGATTGCTTCAATTGTCAAGTGCACTCTTCAGACAAACACCTGAAAAAGTAAAGGTTTCAGTACCTTACATTGAAGTTCTCATAGGAGGTAATATACTAGGCGTATAGGAAGGAATTCACTAGGCTAGGGAGCTACAGTGTTATTAAAAAGTTCCATATGTAACGTCAAAATATAAAATGCAAAGCTTAGAAGTATCGATAACTTAAGACTTCGCTGTAATGTGCTAGTTTAAAATATTTGATATTGCAATGGTTATTGGTTAAAACTCAAAATACTCCTAAATAAAAATTATTAAGTAAATATACCGTTTCACCAGATTTCAAAGTTAAAATAAACTTAATTTAAAAACTATATTCGAGAAAGTTTTGAATTTTCATAATTAAAGCTGAGATCAATGGCTAAGAAACAATCTTAACACAATCACACTATCTAATTTTACGTTAAGTTCATATCAATGAGTAGGCAAAAATAGTATTTAGAATTGAAAGTAAAGAAAAATTATTCACTGGGTCAAATCCTTAGCATAGACTGGAGAATGAATCAGCACTTATGTAGGCAATTAACATGCTAGATGGTACACAATGCTCAACACCTGTAAATAAGAATCCTTATAGCACTCTGTAAAAAGTAAAAGCACAATTAAGTCTGTTTTGAAGTCAATTCCTTATAGCACTGTAAAACGTATACTTACAATAAAGTCAAATTAGAAGCTTATAAATGGCCAAGCACAGAAAACGTTAATAGTTACAAAATTATTAAAACAAAAAATCATTAACATGTATACTAATTAGGCAGTTCAAATCACCCAGAAAATTTGCAAAATCAATCCTCAGACCGAGACCACTTCTGTACGTTAAAATTCCACCAACTGCTAAATGATCCGTTACTAAAGGCAAAGTGCTTAAATGGATGGAATAAAGTCTGTGCAATTAAATCAGCTTCCAAATACTTTAAACCTTTACTTCCCGACGCGTATCATAACTTCCGGTCCTACTAAACTAGCGCCACTTAGTAAAAACCGCAATTTACGCGCACCAAACTTCAATGGAAAATGCCCCTTTCTGAAAGAAAATCTAAGTATGAATAACTATAAACAATTAACAAAAAAAATGAATTAAAGTACAAAAAACCTATTTAAAACTTACCGTCGAATCTTCAAGTACTTTAGAAACACACCAGACACAAAATCTTCAACGGACAAGGAGACGTCATGGCTGCTAATCTGATCGCCGGCTTCGACCGACGAGAAACGACTAAATATAGTACACTTTCGCTCTCAGCAGAGTCACCTTCCTTTTCACGGTTTCTTCCAAGGAAGATGGATTTCAGGAACTGCCAGTTTGCTTTTCAACGACCGTAAAACGCACCCAGCCACACGCACACACACACACACACAAAAACACAAAAACGTCAAAAGTCATCAGCTTAACTCTCGATTTCTGGGGGGAAAAACTGAAATTACTTTCTCTCTTTCCTGTCATTACTAATGGAGGGATCATATCTATTTGCAGGCACGATAATACTAATGATGGTAATAATTTTGGACCATATTTCTGTCTAGATAGATAAGGTATGCTTAACATGTATTCTGAAACCATTTTAATATCAGAAATCTATACATTTTTCTTTAAGGTGTTCGGTGATGATTTGAAAAAATCGCATTTCAGAAATGAACGATTTTAACTGGTGAAAATGTTGCTTTTAACCCCGACTATAGGGCTAGCCTGTGGGTTCATTTTTCAGTCAAAATTGACATATTTCTGAATAATCACAGTTTAGAAAAAAAAATTAATGACTACATGAACTAAAAACTAGGTAGAGCTTGACAAAACTGCACTGTTTCTAAAACATGGCTTATGCACTTTCGTTTTCCTGAGCATAAGCAGGGATCCAACACTTTTTCAGTACTTAAATCTAGCTTCGTATAGTTCATTTAAAGAGAACATAATTTGTTGTACAAGAGAATTATTGTGCTAATAAGCTTGAAGGCTTCTAGAGCACTTGCAAAGTCACTGAAAATTACACATCTCTGTGAAGGGAATTGATCAGTTTCAAATAACGTATGACATCGAATCCTATACATTTGGAGCCATCACTAGGCCTATAAATAGCACAATGTGGACCTTTACGTCTTATAGGCCTACGTTCTATTTTAAATAGATAAAATTGTAACAAATCCTACACATCTGGATCCACCAGTAGGTCTATAAATTACGTAATGCGGACCATTGTGTCTTATAGGCCTAAGTTCTATTGATCACTAATAGGTACACAATTTTTCTGTGAGGAAGTTCTGGCAATATGGGAATTACAATCCTCCTATTCATATATTTATCAAAGGAGAACTAGCTTTAACTGGGCAAGGAAAAGATTGGTTACTTATGAAGATGTCCCTCACGTCATATAACTTCTTATTTAGAGAATTGTTTACTCATTTTAATTGCATTTCACGGAATAGTCCATAAAGATTCTCAATCATCCACTGTGGATAGACTCTGAGCTGTTTAACGTTATATCAGCTGCTGCCAATTACAAATTAATTCCATAGTTTTTGTTTCCATTTGGAAAATCTATACACGACAGTTTTTTTTTTTTTTTTGTCAAAACTGAAATAAAAACTGAGAACTCATTTTGCCGTACGCCGTAAGCTTAATGCTCTTTGTAATATGCCTATACCAAAGTTCTTTCTCGAAGATATTTTTAACTCCCTGCCAAATGTGATCCAAAAATATGCAAATTTTATTATTGCATAATTGTATACCGTATATCACGTTCTTCTTTAACTTCAATTTCAGGTACTTTGCCCAATTAAGTACCTACGTAGTTAGCGAAATGGGTCCTGTGACTCCTAGTTTGCTCTTTTCAAGGTGTAAGCATGGAATTGGTCCCATTTTTCGGGAACAAGGTCTTAGCCAAAAACGTCCTTATCTCATCTAATTAAATTGAATATCCTAAGGCGAAGCATCTCATCATTCAGTGCTGAAACTAAATTGACAGTGAGAGTTTGAAATTTAAAGAAGGCTCGCTGTTGCACTATGAATCAACTGTTAGGAGTAGGAAAGTAAGACAGAAGAAAGAGAATATGAAAGGAGGTATAGTTAAAGGAAGGAAAATGGTCATAGGGGCCAAAGGCACACTGCAAAGAACCTAAGTAATGCTTACAGTGCACCGCATGAGGTGCACCGACGGGAAATTGACAGTGAGTATTTTATTTAAAAATTTTATTGCAATTATAAATTTTACAAAAGTTTTTATTGCAATATATAGTCCAGAGTCCATTCACGTTCCATTGAATTATATGATTGTTCAATGCATTGCAAATGGTTGACAATTTTCTATGATACATGAAAGCTGATGCTTCATTATCTAGTGTCTTAAAGTTATATTTTTATCTTATTTCATTTGTTTTTTTATTTGGCCTACAATTCCTCAGCGTTGCTTCGTTGTGGTTCTCATTTTGGGGAATATATCTATATGTTTCCCTTTGCTGTATGTGACAGGACAGATGAACATGGTGCCTTGTTCACTCTCTACAGTTCTACATTTTATAGTTTGATCGTGTTTATAAGACAGTCTTTTGTTACATTTCCAATCTTATAAAAGTCTCACCAAACACAGAGTTTTTCTACTTCTTGAAAAGGTGTTCTATAAATAGTAGCAATAATTTAAGGTGATGGAACAATTTCACCTCCTCTTTTATATTCATTTAAATAATGGTTTCTCTAGTTAATAGGTACCAGTGTTTCTGTCTAAATATCTTTGCTTGATGCAGAGTAAGTGATCCCGAGGCTAAAATTAAAAAGGAACAATTACAGGGTAATAAAAAAATAGTCCACATTTTTAATACTGTAATAGAAGCTTCAGAAGACAGGAGAATAGTTTGAAGTTACATGTCTCAGTGAGGTTTCGAAGAATAATAACAATATCAGCCGCCTGGGCTTCACTTATGTTTGTGACTGGCCGAATTACATCGTCTCTGGCGAAACAAATTGAATGCACTGGTTCTGAAACCCAGGCAGGGACTGAAACAACAGGCAGATACAGGATTTTACCGACCGATGAAACAGTGACACGAGAATCTTTTTAAGTGAATCGAGATGAGATTTATTTTTTTTTTATCTACATATTCTATTGCTACCATACACGTTGTGTTATCAAACATTTCCCCTATCCTTTAGGATATTAATGAATGCCCACTAACATACGTAAGAAACTAAGACGTAGGTATGACCCCCCTCCCTAGGGGAGTGAGATGGGATTTAACGGACACGAGGGAGATTCCGGTACGACGCAAAGGAACTTTTTATCTGAAATGTGCTGCACATTGTTTACAGACAAAGGAGTGTTTAACAGAGTATTTAGAAACCAAAAACTTTTATCATGACCACCCAAGATGTTTACAGACAAACGAGTGTTTGACAGAGTATTCAGAAACCATAAACTTTTATCGTAACCGCCCGTGACGTAAGTTCACGAATCGAATCATTAACTCACTGTGATTCTTCTTGTAAAAACATAAAAGTCCCATCCTCTTTCGGTCATTACCTGATTACTTCAGCTAGTATAACGACTCTGGGCATGCATTTTCAACGCAAACAACTACTAAATATATACTATGTACGTAGAAATATATATATAGTAGACGGATTGGATGACCAAACCTTTCATCACTACGCTAACCATGCAACGTCATTCAGCTTACAACCATGACAACGCAAAAGATATCATTATAGACGTACGCAAACGAGATGTGGGAAACAGAAGATAACAGGGTATTGTACATCGTACCTTTACAGCAAAGAAAAGGCTTTGATAAAACAAATGTTTTTAACAATCTTGTAAAAGAACGGCTGGGAAAGGCTGAAGAATCACCACTTTAGAAACATACTCCACCAAGAATTTTTTGGCCTTCAACCACAAGCCCTGGACAATTGTGACAATAATACTACAGTATATGAAAGAGGGCCACTCCCTAATTCATTATGAGTACTAGGATATGTGTAGAAAAACTATACTACAAAATAAAGTTTATCAAAAATCCTAAAAGAGTAATAAGTTTTCTGGTCAACCTAAAGATTCCTTAAAATGAAAACTTTGAAGAACTGAAATTCAATTTCAGTGAAAGCTTCGACAACACTGGACTGAACTGTTTTTAATGTGATGACTGAACATACAATGGTGACTCTACAACATACTGAATAAGGGTTTTGGTGGTGCAATACAACAATAATATTTTTCCTAAAAAGAAACATGCCACAAACACGCTAACATCGTACGAAAACTAAACCTGTCCTTCGAGGATTGTGTATTGGACAACAACTGACTTGAACAAATAAAAAAACAATTACGCTCTGTAGCAATAACAATCATCTTGTCAATCAAACTAAACCTATCCATCTAGGATTCCTAAGCTGTGTATCAGACAACAACTGACTTGAACAAAAACAAGACTGTGATCGACACAAACAAACTGATTTCTCGCATTCAACTTATGATATACTGAGAGTCTAAGATCATAAATGCAAAAATCTGGTTCCTTACAAGTTATGGTGTGACATGCAGCATAAACTGAAAAATACTAAATAATCATGATCCTAACATAAAAACGAACAACAACAAATACAACCGTGCAAAATTCGTTACAAATCATTGCATTACTGGAACTAAATAAGACATGAGATACCATTTTACTAGAGCAGTAAATTATTACTAACAATTACCACATACTACAGAGTATATACTTAATGGTTCCTGTAAAATACTGAGTGCAAGTTTCCAAAATTATCATGATCTGTGTTAAGGTGTATACATATACCTAAATGCCTTGAAATGAACGTTGAACAACCTGAACCACAACACAAACTAAACGTCAATCTTTCCTCTGGGCCAAGATCTAACTTCCGAAAACATTCTTCAATTTCAACACCTTAACCTCTCGAGAAGGGATGTACAACGGCTACAACTGAGCCTGGACTGGCCGAATTCGTCTACACACGTCTTTTTAATACATCTAACACCTAAAGCACGAACACTTGCTTCAAGTACGAGAAGCACCATAGAAAATGCCTGAAACACCCAGTTGCACTCTTCAGTTCTCAAAATACAAAAAAAAAAAGGCTACATCAAGTTGGCATACTGACACCAAGACATCAAATCATGGCTGCTGACCGAAAAATCTTTCCTACTACAAAACAAATCAAAACCATTTTGAAAATAATACACTCTGCGCTGCACAAAACAGCGGTATAAACATCTGTCTCTTATAACGGAAAAGCATACATAACATACAACCCTTGCACTGAGTACTGAAGTTCTGGCATTAACAAATCCGAAATCTAATGAAAATACAAATATGCTGCACTGTCAGGTCTGTTGGTACAATTACAAAAAAGTGGTGTTAGAGGCCTCTATACCTAATGCTCAAGGAAACAAAACAATACTGTAATATAAAAATTATCAAAAACATAAAGACTATTTTCAAGGTTTTAACAGTACAAAATACTTCAGTTCTTAGATGTGGTGCCAGTAGGATTGGCTTCACAATACAACTAAGATGGCATATACACTCACTGTAACTGGAAAGTCTTATTATCTGTCTACAAGATTCCCAAAACAGGTTCCTTGCACACGTAAAGAGTCGAAAGACCAGATTTCCGACGCACAACTACTGTATCCACGAATTTGTTTGAGAGATTACTAGACGTACCAAAAATAGATGCCTTTGTTGCTCACTCTAGACACAGAATAAAACACTTTCCGTTACAGTGGCCACAATACCACTATGTAAACAAATGCCACAAACAAATACGAATGTCAAAAATTGTGAAAATCTACGTTAAGCTCAAAATTAAACATGGCAGTGAAAATTTGTGTTTTCCTTCATACAAAAAAAAAGCTGATAAAGTATACTCAATGCATGTAAGTGCACATATACAGACATCACATACATGTACACACTGGAAAATGGGTGACATTCATAAAATTGATAGAAAAATGCAAATCATTTGCATATTGAAAAAGTCACATTGTAAATTTTTTGCATGAAGAAAATAGGATACAAAACCTTAAACAATGACAAAATCATTTTCTAACTTGAAGACGACTATACAGGTATAAATATTCTATCAATCATTAGGTATAAGAAACAGACGAGCAACCTTCGTCTACAATTCCTCTAGAGAACATTAACCATATATAAAGATATTATCTAAAAATAGGGATGACTTTGCTAAGCATCCATTTCAAGAAATGCCTATACTTTGACAGTTCAAATTCTAGATTACAAGGCATCGTTATGTTCAGGTAACACAATGGTAGGATGTCTAAGGAAATAACAGCTTGTTCCTCCACAGAACGAAAGTTATAACTGCACACGGAAAAGCTGCTGTATAAACTACTATTGCACTGTGTGCTGGAAAAAAGGTACTTGGTGGGCAGCCTGTGTCATAAAAAAAGTAAATATATGTACATGGAAAAAATGAAACTTGGAACGTATACCATAACTCCAAGCTGTCATTCCCACACACACTACCTTTGTGCAAGTTCAGGGACAAAAAATCGCTGAACTGCTGTGTGTATATATATATTTATATAAAAGTTGTATATGGGGGATTCATAAGGCATTGGCAACATGAGCCATCTCTATAGGGAACAACTGACAAGTCTTAAGTGACTGAGTTGCACTGAACACAGCAAACGTGAGAAACAGAACCGCATCGATCGGCAGTCTTTGTCGGTTGTTTCCCAGCATTTACTTTCTTGAGAAACTGGCAACTGCGTACAGAAGTACAGACGGTTGTTCGCTAAATATGGCCTGCGGTGTCCTTCCTTCAAAGACTTTCGTAACATTAAGAAATAACGCTATCAAGTATTTTTCTAGTGCCTGGTAATAATAGTACAGCATCCATAAAAATGTACGAAAATTCATTCAACACTACAATCTGCTCTACTATAAATCCAGATCTTCAACTACCTTTCTGGGAGGAGATGGACAACTCGTGAACAAATCATTATAAACCTTTTCCTCATTCTAATATCATCTCATGATGAAGTTTTCTATGCCTTAATTTGGGTGATACCAATTTTGAAACAAACAAAAAACTACTGATAGAAAACACAGGTTGGTAAAGATTACTACAAGATCTTATACACATCTTGCATGACCAGAGTCACAGCAAGGCTGGCTAGCTGCTGCTTGCGGGTTCCTCCACAGACGAAACTCAAGTGTCAGCTCCCTCCTACACGGCCCGGATACTCTGAAAAAGAAACACATGCTGTGAGTAACAAGTCAAGCAACGTATCTGATAGGTATTGAAAGGATTCAGTCAACACTGAGTATAAAATTAACCCTAATCGGTGCTGTTACCATGCACAAAGTCTGTATCGTCAAAACTATTATATTAGGCAACTAACTGAAGACCATAAATTTTCCAGCACAAAGTATTACTGCATCGAAAATCACCATTACCATTAAGAACGATTCTGAGCAGACCACAAAGCATCATATCAAGATTTTAAAGGATTACACCTAACCTCTAAGGGTTTAGTGCTGATAGAAGCCTACCTTTTCAAAATGACCAAAGCTCGGCACGTGAATAAAAAAAGACATTCCAGAAACATGCTCAATTGCAAATGTGGAGTAATTGTGCAACTTTGCAGTTTTCGGACACACATGAAGTTATTTGGTGAAACAGCCTAGTCATATAACTAGAAATCTACCAATTGTTTTCTCATTTACTCGAGTTTATGATTACTATAAAATATTTATACAGTATATACAGTATATAAGTACTACAGACATTAACAGGAGTATTATACAGGGCCTTACTGCATACTCCTGCTAAACTATACTGCAAAAACAGAAGGTACATCACAACAAAAAAAACCTGGCAACTCATTTCGGATCCACCGAATGCTAACTAGATCCCAGAAAAATCATTACATCTTGAAAGTTGCAAGGAACTTCTATGATGTTACATAAAAAAAATATTATTAAAATCTGCCAATAAGTAATTTATGAGCTGCATACTTCTGTACAAAAGTAAAAATTTACAAAATTTCCATATACAGGGCAGTGAAAGTTAATCAAGATTTCATGAAACCATAAATAAAATTGAATATGCAACACATTACGACAGTTATTTGACAGTATAAAAAGAAATTACAACTAATGCTATGCTTATGCCAATCATATTTTTGTTTTTACTGGTAAATTTTCAAACAACAAAGGTTGCTAATATCTAGCCGAGCCACAAATACCTGGTAAACATACTTCCCTTAAGACCCAAAAAGTATGTAAGATAATATTTTCTAATCAACACAAAACATATTGTAGAGCTGACAATAAAATTTTGACATTTTTATACTGAAGTCTAGCTTTGAGTCGAATCTTTGTACATACAACCACTGGTTGACATAATCTTTTGTGTATTGTAACTCAAAAATATCCAGTAGTTATATGGCCACATGAAAGATGGTTAGCTAAGTTTCAGAATCGTAAGCAGTGATGACAAATAAATCTTCCTTCTTCATTCTCCTTAATGATAGGATAGCACCACCTATAGGAGCAATGGCCCCTGGTATACTAACCAATCCTACTAAAGCCAAAGGCTTACTGGTCATCCTTATCTGAATCAATGCTAAGGTGTTTTGATAAATGATTAATGCTTAAACCAAAACTCAGGTCCTTGTCATTTAATGGGTCTTTTTATTTACGACGATCTTGCGGTCTGAATGAACAGGTCAATGGTCTGCAAACTTGCAAAAGGGGCTCCCACAAAATTACCATTATAAATTAGTTTATTGAGACCACAGGCTACCATTTCTAGACTTAAAGCATCCACCTGAAGGCTGTTCTACAAAACCAATCTCAATACAAGCTATTATTATTATTTGTATTACTCACAAAGCCATAACCCTGGTTGGAAAAGCAGTACGCTACTACACGCCCAAGGGCCCCAATAGGGAAAGCAACCCATTACCAGGAGAAAAATACAGAAGTAATGAACAGACTCTATGAGAGCAAAGAAAAATAAACATGATACAACCAAGCAACTACGAAATATGACTACAAAAATACAGTACAGTACTCCATTTGTATGATGTTTAAAACTAACAAAGTTCCAACAATTCAACCTAAACAATCAGAATGATCAATCCAAAATTTGGTTGCAGCCGGGAACAGAACTTCTGGAAAACTGTGGTGAACTGGATCTCCTCTGGACAAGGAATGATGTTGAATTGTACTGCAATATCTAGTGTTACGTAGGGGACAGTATCCTCATCCTTTTCCACCACCCAGAATACGATGAAGACCAACTTCACCTTGACTTCATCAAGGCTAAACAGACTAGTCAATCATCCTCTGTCACCCAAAGGTCAAGACTCAAGACTCCTGGCATGTTTTATAGGATGGTGATATGCAAAAAAAATCAGCCTTTTAGACTTAAGTTAGATTGTATGAAAAAAATCAGCCTTTTCGACTTCAGTTGGAATGTATGACGTACATGAAAAACAGTTAGTGTAGAAACACACACTTACAAAAAAAGAACCAGTCTATAAGCGGTAACATTTCAACATTCCTACAAAATACAAAAGAAACAGAATAGCTTATTCCAGTAACTGTCATTAGAGCTTACAGTTTCAAATGTGCTAAGAATCCTCCTCCTTACCAACAAGGCTAGAGAATACATCAGTTTTAAATCAAATTATCCAGTGATCTATAAAATGTTTCGTATCAAAACCCGTATACCTGTTAATGATGCTACTGTTAAGAACTGAATGTGAAATTTAAACAAGCAGTTGATTTTTTAAAAAAAAATACTTTACATTATAGTACCTGGAATTAAAGACTAAAATTAGGGTTAAAATCTTGAAAAGTTTTTTCCTTAAGTATATTAATGTATTCTACAAAACTGACTAATCACTCAATCTTTTGCTAAAAATTACTTTATTGCTAAGATGAAGATGGTCATGCAACCTCGGAAGCCAAAGATAGTTCTTTCTTTATTACTTTATTTGCTGACTGAGATAATGTAGTGTTTGTGTTCAATTGTACCCTTTTAAAGGTGCAACAAAAAAAAGCAAAATAAAAAGGAAAAAGGATTTTACTAAATCTCTTAAAACTAGCAAGAATATCTTAAGAAAAGTACCATTTCACTTAGCAGGCGATGCAGAATGCTTTAGGAAATAAAATATTAACTGTACCAAAAGTTTTACACCTTACTTCTTTCAAGATAAACACCAAAGACAGGCGCCAATTTTAGCGACGGGTAGAGGCACTTGACCACGCTGATTTTGAGGACTGAATATCCGTGAAGCCCTTCAGAAAGACAAGCAAGAGAGAGCCGTCATAATCTTGTCCTACTGGGACACTACCAGGTCATCAGAGATGATTACAAAGATGTTCGATACACATGCATAAAATAAAATTTACAAAGCTTTTCTGGCTTTAAAAGTGTCCAACAGGTTTTCAACATATGTAAATGATCTTTCTATAGAAATTTTATGTTTCTACACACAACCCACTGCCAAAGATAACCTCTGTGCTTTGGTCTGCACTGGGAAACAATATAAAAATATGAAATCAAATGATAATGACCTAGTTAGCCCAAGGGGTGAGGAATCCTCTCCTCGAAGGGGTTAAGATTGTTACCTCTCTCACTTAATTTATAGAGTAAGAAACTTCATTTTTAAAATAGTCACCCATAAGTCAAAAATCTGTACATTTTAACTGAAAACGTACAGCCTACAGAACTGTTGCAATGAACAATAACCTATCCAAATTGTTCTAAGAAATACAGATTGATGTTTGTGACCAGCTCTGTTTGTTACAAGCAACCATTTTCCTCTGTAACATCTCCAGTCAACACTGGCTAATGGTCTGACAAGATATAATAACCAATTATTCATCTATAGGTGAAGCCACAATTTCTTCATGCATAAATGATCTAAAGAATGAAGAGGTTGGTAATGTGTCATGGGAAGACTAAACATGTATATTCGACTACACACAGTACAAAAACAAGTATGAAGCAATTACTGAATAGGGTAGGAAGGACAAGCAGACGTCTAATCATTCACTGGGAAGATCTCCCCTCACTCCCAAGAGTAGCAGAATCACTATGTTTTTTCTTTATTATACAAGGTTACCCAATTGGCACTCAAGCACAAAGGTTATCCAAGGTAATGGTTTGCCAGTAGTGTGAACTCACTAACAACAGCCAATACAATTTAATCTACAGTACAAAGCAAAGTAAATAAATACTGTTGTACAACATCAAATAAATTTTCTTTGTTATATCATGTCATACAGGTTTCATGGAGACAAATAAAAATTCGTGTTCACATATCTTATTGCGTCTTCAACAACCATTCAAAATTACTAGGAACTCTATTTTCCGATATTTGCCATTATTACAAAACACCTTATATCAACATCTAGGAAAATCTCTCAAATTTTTATGCTTCCAGCATGTATGAGTTCATTATTTGCTTATCTAATAGTAAAACTGAGTACTGTGTTGTTAACAATACTAGTAATGTTGTAGCAAATGTTAAGATGATTAAGTAAACTCTAAAAGAAATACCACATCAACTGCTAAACTTGGCCATCAGTTGTAATGAACGAACATAATTTAAATTTTGGAGCTTAGTGTTTGCTGTGCGTAATATACTATAAGAGCAATAATCTTTTAATGCTATAGGTTGATGCTAAATTGTTGTATTCGTTATGGACAGGTGTGTTGAAAAGCTACAACTCATCTCCCAAAGTTATTACAAATGTTTAAGATGACTGAGTTATGCCTAAGTTATGGTAGCTTTCAGATTTGTTAATATCCTGACAAACTACTTGACATTTTAAAAACCTCACAAAAACAAACTCTTCTACCTGCACGTGGAAATTAGTGCTGCACTATTATCATGAAAAACATGAGAACTAAACTAAGTGTCTCTGAGGGATTAACAGTGTACACAAACCAAGCACACAATCAATCTTGCAAAAAAAAAATCTTATTAGTCCAGCACTTGATAACAGTTTCTGAAACTACAAAATCAAGCAAAACTGCAGCTTGTGATTTCAGAATCTTCCTTTGAGAATGCACAGGCTTCAATGTTAATCTACGTTAGTCTACAGCAGTTTGTGCTAGTTTCTTTTGGAGCAGAAAAAATCAAATAAGCACAACTCATAAGGGACAACCTGAAAAACATACACTTTTGGCCTTCTAATATGTTTATGCCCAAGTTGTTTTACAAGCAAAAGCACTTACTGTTCCAAAATAAGTACACAAGAGCGAATGATTAATAAGTACATTCAGCCATCTAAATACTTCTTCAAAAAGCACAGTCAAGACATTCTCTGAACATGCAATGCTTACAGCATCTTCTTTGCTTTATCCCAGCAGACTCTTCACTGTGATTTACTCAATGCCGTTTGTTTCAATGACTTGATTTAAAATTAACTCACACAGTCCCTTTAGAGCTACATATATGGACCAGAGGTTCCACTAAACCTTTTAAGAGTCAAGACCAAATGGTATATGATCAACAAAAGTGGGATCCAAATGCAGACAGTCCACATCAACCCCTTTTCAAATAAAACACATGTAGACTAAACCAATTTCCTTTCAGAAAGATGACCTTGATTCAAAATTGAGCCTTGGCTTTAAGGAAATTTAAATTTGCTTATTTTGAGTCCTTATTAAAAGGCTCTCTTCACCAAGTCCTTACTGTATTTCAGAGGCCTCAAGAGTATGAGTTACAGGAAGCTTTTCATCTCCTTCCAAGGTCTAAAAATCTTGCCTTAACCTGTACAAAAGACTGGGCTGGGAGGGTCCTACTTTATCTCTCTACCTTTCAACCAAAGAGATCTTCTTGTAATCAGTCAGGCACTGACACTTTACAATATTCTTGTGAATCAGACTAAGCTTTAACCCATCCTCTTCATGCATGATAATCATCTTCAGATTGATAACAACGAATAAATTATTATTTAGATTTTAAAACCATGACACTTGTGAAGTCTCTCAACAGATGATGCAATTCAAACAAAAACCAGTCAATCAAATGATGCTTAAGAAGAAGCCAATCAAATGGCTCTGAGAAGACCTTGGTTGTTGATGATTTTTCAAAACCTGTTCCTAAAGGCTTTTCTCTAATAATCAACAGCAAAACTCCTTGAATACATCCAGTGCCTATTTCAAGTTGCCACCTATCTCCAGTTGTCAAACTCAAGTGCAGTACCACTCACTGGCCTGACAAGCCTTCAAGATTCACAAAACAGGACCCATCAAATTTATGTAAAACAGCCTGCATTAAACTGCTACAGCTCCTCAACAAGATTCAGAAATGACAAACACCAGTTAGAAGGTCAAGATGACAAACACTGGTGAGGTCCTTCAATTTTTTCCTGGGGGATCTTTTGACCTCAAAGATATTTTCAGACAAAGTACATTCAATCCAAAATTCTATAAATACCTTGAGTTTCTATAAGCTCAATGTCATCCCTGTCACTTCCAATTTTTCAACATTTCAACGAACCTAAGGCATCCAATAAAGGATATCGAGACCTGGTAATGCAAGAAACTACAAGCATCTTTTCAGATCCACTTTTATAAATGTCTACTTTCAATCTACTGGTCTCCGACACCTGGTACCCAAATTCTTCAATTTTCATACCTCACTTAAAATTGAATCATTTGCACCTAGCTTATGAGTCCACAAATTAATTCAATGGTCTTTTGATGATGATGATAATAATAATAATAATGTGGAAAATAAAATGAAATCATTCTCAAGTTCTACAGGTTTTAAAAATGTCACAATGAAAGATCCAAAAATATTATTATATTACAATAAAAGCAATTTCAAGCATTCCAAAGAACATTATCATTACACAGCACTAACAATTACTGAATGGCTGTTCCACTAATCAAGTCCAGAACAAGATAGAAAGGGTGCAAGCATTCAAAATCGTTTACGCAATGCTGTAAGAGCATCGTCAAAGTACAACGAAAAGTTTAAGAGAGTGACGTAATGAAGAAAAAGTATTCTGACAACACTTAGTGAATTTGGCTAGTTAACTGTGCTTACTATGTAAAGAAGAAGACTTGATGAGCAATAAAAATCATTGCATCAACATTGGGAGCTGCAAGTTCAATGCCAGCCTGCCACGACACAACAGCAGTACACTGAACACGGAGAGACAAGCAAGAAAACACTGACCAAGCCCTGGTGCTGTTGCTTTCTCTAATCTAAGTGTTGTATTGAAATAAATGTCAATAACATTTTGCTCGGCAGCTGGCCTTTACCTTCACTCAACCAAAGTGTCCTCAGATCTGCGACTATCCAGAGACTGGTAGTCCAGAGAAGTGTGAGAGCCCCGAAAGTCTTCATCCACTCTCTGCTTTACTAGCGAACTAGGACTAGAGATGTCAATAGTCTCTACACCCTGCAATTAACAGCCATCAACTGCCTACACAGGTAATGAAAAATTGTCATACAATAACAATATGTGAAAGTTTGTAAGAGAGGCATACAGTACTAGAAATACAGCGCCAGTAAATATAAAACATAAGCGAGTCTTCATAACATGAAACAGGTTTTTCGTACATTCCCATCAATCACAGAAATGTCTTTAATGCAATCTGCAACTATCACCAGGCTCAGTCTTTTGTTCACAAAGGTGGGTCACTCTCTTGCAATGCTTAGCTCCATTATGACCCTGATATTTTGTGTCAACTGACCATGCAACTGCCCTGTTACAGGGTTTGGGAACCAGACAGTATATGAGTGTAGAAGTTTGTATGTAAAAACTGATATATTAAAAAAAAACATCATCAATTATGTAAATGTCTGAGATGCTACTCAGGTGAGGGGGCAGTCTCTGAATGTCCTAGATATGTTTTCCAAGTTCTGATGTATCCAGAAGTGCTCCCAGAAACTGCAGGTACATCAGGGACAAAGGTTCTTACAAACGTTTTAATTACCAATTAAAAAAATTCAACCACTGTCAGTGATGCTATCTGAGATAGATAAATTGAGTGAAAAATAATATCTGAAGTAGAAAATGGCTTAAACAAAGGCCTGAAAGCTAAATGTTCACTGTTCCCCAAGCTCATGAAATATGAGGTCGTTAGCCTGAGGGTTAAGATGGCGCCAGCGTCACTGGTGTTCTCCTCTGTGAAAAAGACTGAACATTCAACAGTAACCAAACCAGCAAGTAGTTGAATAATAATGCCTTTCCAATGGCATTATTATTATTATTATTATTAAATTGTTTGGCCAGACCACTGAGCCCCAAAATATGGGAATAAAACAGATAATGGCTACTGTAAATGGTCTATCCTTTAGGGTCACCAGTCGATCGAAGGCTGCACTCGGTGACATGAGCAGGGATTCAAAACAAAACTTATCCCTCATTTGGACACCTGAGCCACTCAAGTTGTACAGGTTAGCAGTCCTATTTTACCCTCGTATTTGTATATGATACAAAAGAGGAAGCGGAAAAAGTGGGAGAGGCAGATTAAGATAAAATAAAAGAACAAAGTCCTAGATATGAAAAATGGTTGCACCTAGGAGAGGACTCTGAGGAGTACACTTAGTACTGTAAACAGTGAGCTTAGTATTGCATGCCCCATGCAAAACAATAACAATTATATGAGAAGAGGAAAACCAACCCCAGATTAGATGAACTATATGACAATTAAATGTTTCTATTCTCTTTTTAAGTGCTGTACAGATGTTAAAACAAATGCTACTTATCTCCAAAGACCTTACCTTGAAACGAACAAGCTGCAAAGGGCAGGAAAGTGATGATAGCGAAGGTATGAAATCCAGGAGATAAGAAGTCCCAGTTTAATTAAAGAGAAGGTAAGAAGGCCAACAAATAGGAATTGGGAGAAGGCCACGAAAAGATTAGCGCATGCTCTGAATTCACTAAGGAATAAATCTCTGTTTTTTAATCATGGTTAAAGGACCTGGTATCTGGTGGTAACACAAAGTCCACACACACACACAGCTGAATCAAGGCCGGTGAACAGAATACTTTTTAGTACTGTTTATCAACTTAAATGAGGGAATACTGAAATCACCAAAACAAGTATATAAAAAAAGCTGATAATTTAAAATGTAAAAAAAAAATTGGCTATTTGGTGTATATAACAAAGCCTGATAGTGAATGTAAAATTGCATATTTCACAGCCCATGACAACTATTTTTCTTTGTTCTTAAAAAACTTATCGGCCCCATCTCTGGGAAATAAATGAACATCGCCAACCAATTTAGTAATGTAGTATGGAATTTTATCCAACAGTAATACAGGCAGTCTTCGGTTGTCGTGATTTTTGGTGCCGATATGTGCCAATTTCCGCTTATCGGAGCTAATTATCAGGTACTGGCGCTGATACGCACCTAACAGAGGCACTGATCTCCAGTTATCAGTGCCGATAAACGGTTATTGGCGATTTCTGCTAATTGTCACGCCATCAGAACAGAACCCGTGCCAATAACCAGGGACTGCCTGTACACGAATATGTCAGACGCCAGAATGTTAATATTTATACAAATTCATACCTTCAGAGATGATTCAAACTTTTTTCTTTTTCCATGCAAGGAAATATACCAGATCACCCAGACAGCTCTTATCCAAAGTACAAAGTTATTGTTCCTTAACTATTAGCGAAGTATTACGTCGACAGTTTTACCACATGAAACATATTAAGGGAATTCAAGTAGGTTTTCAGTCTCACTCATTAAAATGCTGTAACCTAGGGGTCCACTTCTGTCTTCTTGCGATTGTAGAAATATTCTTTTTATCGCCGGTGGTGAATTTATTTTTCAGAGTAAAATATTGGTTATGATGCCATTTTGAAGGTCAGTGCATGTGCTTTACTGCACTGCATTATGTTAAAAAATGGGACGCAACAAAAATAAGTCATATATATACAAAACAGACTGTACCAATTTCATAAAACCAATCAATACACCTCATTCACATTTACTTCATTTTTTTTTACACAAAATCCAATTTACCAAACAAGAGATTGCACAGTAATGTCATAATGTTTATCAAACATGAAGATACGTCTTCAATGTAAATTCAAACTTTTCACAAGGGTATATCATATTGGTACATACAAACTCCAGCGTAACTATTAAGAACGTAAAGGTTTATAAGATTTTCATCATGGCTTACAACTACTGCTTGTTAAATCTTAATAATTTAGTTTTTCTTCACAATTTCCGTGTGTGTTTCATATACACATATAGTATCGACTTAACACCAAACATTACACGTACAATTTACGCAAGCAACCATTCCCAGTAAAACAAAAGTTTTACATCAAACCTGCCAGTTTGACAACTAGTATCAATTAAAAATTAAGCTCCCTAAATATTTTACGATATTATGACAACACTCTCTAATAAAAATAAACAACTGCCTGAGCACTTGTGCAAAAGTGAGCAAAATGGGTGAGTGCGAGTGTGAAAGCATGTTTGATAAGTGAGTGTATGTTCACAAGATTGTGTAAGCGTGGGTGTGCATTTGTAATATGCTGTAGGTGTGCAAAGATGCCAAACTATGCCTCCAAAACCATGGACCAGAAATAGATGACCCATACATCTGTGATAGTGATGATGATTATGATGAAGAACAGAGCCTATGGGTAATGGATGTAGGGATTTCAAGCAATTAGCGGCCTATGGAATGCTCCAGTTACTGATCTAGGTCAGGAAGAGTAGACTTGTACTTTGGATTTCTTTAAGGTCCCTGGCAGTGAAGTGTACCAGACTATAAAACAAGTAAAAAATGCGGCAAGGTTTCTTCGGCGCAATCGGGTTTTCTGTACAGCCACTAGTGTATAATCAAGGCCACCGAAAATAAATCTATCTTTCGGTGGTCTCGGTATAATGCTGTATGAGCCACGGCCTGGTGGTGGCCTGGCCTACATCGTTGCCAGATGCATGATTATGGCTAACTTTAACCTTAAATAAAATAAAAACTACTGAGGCTAGAGGGCTACAATTTGGTATGTTTGATGATTAGAAAGTGGATGGTCAACATACCAATTTGCAGCCCTCTAGCCTCAGTAGTTTTTAAGATCTGAGGGCGGACAGAAAAAGTGCGGATGGACAGACAAAGCTGGCACAACAGTTTTCTCTTCATAAAACTAAAATGGAGGAGTAGAACGCTCATTTATTAAATTTTGCAATCTTTTCTCCTACATCATCTGCGAACTTAATAGAACTCTTCTCCTGGCTGTTCCCTGACCTTCAATTCCTAACATGAGAGGCTCAATTGCCGTAACTTATTTCCTAAAGCAACCTATCTCACACTTTTTCCATCACAGCTTGTCAAATATCTATTGCCTTACCGAGGATCAACACGTAATCTTCCACTTGTGGTCCACTAGCATTCATATCTAAAGAACTAGTCATCAGAAATGTTCGCAATGCCCAAAACCAAGATAAAAGGTGTACAGGAATGCACACCACACACATCTTAACATTTTTTGAAGCCTTCAAATACAAATATAGTTCTGATAATCAAAGTAAAGCAAATTTACGGGAGCTTCTGTACCATTCCCCAAGAAACAGAACTGCGGAGACAGTAAGCAAACGAAAAATATCAATACTAATATCAATCAAATCCATCAATGAAAAAAAGAATATTAGATAACTTCACAGCATAAATCTTGAGTGTAGCTAAAAAACACATTGCAATTAATTTTGACACATGCCTACGAAATCCATCAAGACCAAGTTTGCATACAGTAAACCTACGCAATGCTTTCTTCATGATTCCTCAGGTTACATTAACCTCTTTACAGTACTTAGGTGTTAAAGAAGTATTCCGTATTGCATAACATAACAGGACTGGATGAGTTTAATGTCCATGTATACAATGTGTAAGACATACTATATATTAAACAAAATCGAACACACCCCACTGTCCCTAAATAGCATGAAAGCATCAAAATCTTACAACAAATTGCCGTAAATAAACATAACATAATCTCTTGTGGGCTGATACATTTGCCAATGTTACTTATAAAAAGCAAACTGAAAACTGATAACGTGATCACGTACTTGTGTGCACAATTGCCCAGTGGTCAAAAAGGTTATATCAAGGGGGGGGAATTGGACTCACCATATGTTCAAGATAGGGCCATTCAGGCCTGCTCCTCGAATCCACTAATCTGCCTCTGATACTAAGACAAGTTTTCAAACCCCTATGAAGAGAAAAGCATAAAAACACTATTGAAGTTTCTAGTTCTTTCTTGCAAGTGGTTGACGTACATTTTGACTTGATCTGTCAAGAGTTACTCTCTATGCATAATATTAAGAAGCTGGATGTACCACTTATGTGGTATTATGGTGTAAAAGGTTAAAAATGAATAGCCACTAGCAGCCTTTACAAGGGAAGAAGATTCTAAAGGCAAATTAAACTACAGTTATACAAGGATGTCATGGTACACTTACCCTTGATAGAGTAATCTATAAATTAGTAAGACTATTCCCCTTCAAATAATCATACAGGCAGTTCCAAAAGGTTAAAGGAACAAAACACACAGTAAAGCATATACGATAACTTACAAGCCAGATGGATCTTCACTAATGGTATTACGAATGAATGCAAAACAATAAACCACTAGTTAACCAAACACAAAGACCAAACCAAACAATTAACCAAAAGATTCAACATCAAATCCTTTATTCACAACAAACTACACAAAATTTACCCCTCTCAATTCTTCATGCTGAAATATTCGTCTTCAGTAATTCAAAACGAATTACGTTTTGAGAACACTTGTAAAATTCACTAACATATAAAACTTATACTTTTTTACTCTTCATATACTTAGAGAAACTGAGGTAGATGAAGTTTGACAATTTGACAGCACAGGAAACATGAAGTAAAAACTAGAAATATTGGTCCAGTTGGGGGCAACTATACTCTGAAGAGGGCATCTGTGACCACTACCAATGATCACTTTTAGAGGTTCTATATCCAACTTCATTTCCAGGGCCAAATCACAGAACACAAGGCAGAGGTTTCTTAGCGCTTACGAAAATTAAGCTCCCGGAGCTGACATCAATAACATCAGTACTGATAGACACAGCTACTGAGAACTTACAACATAAAAATGTTAAATCAAAGCAGCTGTTAAGGATTTGGGGAGCTCAATTCAATTAAAATGCCACTAACAGTCTACTGGAAAAGTTGCTTTTGCACATACTTGACCCTTCTTTATGTCACTGGTACTAAAGATACCTCAACTGGATCTCTTTAGTGCAACAATCTTGACTTGAATGGGAGCTCACATTCCCAAGAGCACAATCCTGAAACATGACTTTATTCCAAAGGCATTGTAGCCGAGAAAACTGTCAGCTTGTATATCCCAACCAGACAACCTCAAGAATCTGTTTGGATTTTCTAGCTGTAGTTCTAAGTTCCCAACTTAGAACTCAGATCTACTGATGGCCGTCAGTAAGGTTAACTTGACATTTCACCAGTTGACCAAGTGCCTGCATGACAAAGGAAACCTTGAATGCCCAAAAGAGTCAACATACCCATTAAGAGAGACTATTTTGTTACGCTTTAATGAAAAATTTGATACCCGTCCTGTTTCTGTTCATCGAAGTTCCTTGGAAACGACCAGATGGACAAAGATTCTACGTAGTTTTCCAGGACAATAACTATGAAAATTAAGAGTTTTAATCTTCAAACCAACAACCTATGACTTGGAAAACATTATCAAGAACTTCCAGAATCAACTAACTCTAGACAGAGAGAAGACATAAACGATTAAATGCCAGATGCTCGAACCTTTCTCCTACTGAACCCATACCAATAACCACCATAACTATCTCAATAATGTAAGGACAAGTGGCAGAACCAACAACACTTGACAGTTAATAGGTTAAGTACGCAAGGTAAGCACACATTAGCTAAAGCAACAATACAGTATAAACTACTTTACATTAAAATGACGAACTTGACTATTAACAGAAAAAAGCAAAATTACCAGATAATCTGACCATTATTATGACTGTATTACTTTAACAGTTTAACCACTGCAACAAAACAATTGATGATCAAAGGGCCAACAGAACTGTTTTCAGCAATCTACAAATCTATGTAATAATTTGCCGTTCTTTATAAACTTATGGGCAATCTCAAAATTATGAAATTTCTGATATTTCTTTCTGAGTGGTGTGTTTTTCTGTCTCCTAACAAATGGAGCACAAGGTACATACCAAGCTTTGTATATGAATGAATTCATGATACTTGGGCCTTACCTTATTTGCCTATGTATGTGAATGAGTATATGATACTTGGGCCATATCGTTATCTGGCTATGTATAGATGTATGAATATACGATTATCGTGGATAAGTTTACAAAATGAAAAAAGTAAAAAAAAGATAAACAGTAATGTAAATATGAGTCTTGCCCAAAATCAAAAGTTCGAACAGACTTTAATTTCACTCCAGGCCATAAAAACGATGCATTTCGTCATTAGTATTTCAGCAGAGAGCTAACGGAGCAGTCGGGTTAATTAGCAAAAAGAAACAGGACTGCTGGGGGGTGAGGAAAACTGGGCAACGCAGACATGTGGGTTCTTCAAATGTTTGACAGACAATGCACTTAGGTCAGACATGCCACAAGAAGCTGGGAAACTTATCGATCCTGGTTCCACAGACTGTTAAAAAAATAAAAATACTTAATTTAAGATTTATCTTTTAAATACTTACCTCCCCATTACATTGGTGGCGTGGAAGTAAAAGCTATACAATGGAGAGGTAAGGTTCATTTCTAAAGTATAAATACTTCATTTAAGATTTATCTTTTGAATGCTTACCTCTCCATTATACAACTTTTACCTCCATGCCGGCTATATAATAGAGAGGTGAGTTTCATTTCAAAAATGAAAATTCCATCAACTATCCTCGAAAAAGGGTGCAACAGCTAAAACGTATCAATAAATATTCAAACCATCAAATTAAAGGTATTAGCACGAACGGAAAAATACACATACTTAACTAAAAGTAATACAGAAAATAACAAGGTCGCTCTACAAGGTGTTAACCTTACTGTTCTCAGCGAGTCTTTTGGGATGAGGTTGCTAACCACACTTCCTTCTCAGCCCTGGCTAAAACCCTCTACCTTGCCAGTGATTTGAACTTCGATATAACTCTAACCCCTTTGCCAATGAGGCAAGTATCATAACCACTAGGCAACAAGGCTAATCTCTCTGTCGGCAGGAGGCCAACACTAAGGCACTGCGCTATAAACAAGTAAAAAACGCACCAAAGTTTCTTCAGCGCAATGGAGTTTTCTGTACAGTGCATAATCAAGGCCACCGAAAATAGATCTATTTTTCAGTGGTCTCAGTATAATGCTGTATGAGCCGCAGCCCATGAATCTTTAACCATGGCCCGGTGGTGGCCTGTCCTATATGGTTGCCAGATGCACGATTATGGCTAACTTTAACCTTGAACAAAATAAAAACTACTGAGGCTATAGGGCTGCAATTTGGTATATTTGATGATTGCAGGGTGGATAATCAACATACCAATTTGCAGCCCTCTAGCCTCAGTAGTTTTTACGATCTAAGGGCGGACAGACAAAACTAAACAAGAGCAATAGTTTTCATTTACATAAAACTAAAAATGACGAGAATTCTTTTGATCTCTTACATAAAGTATCTATCATATTCAGCTGCATTCTTACTACAGCTGGTATAAAGTCATCTTCAAGAGAGGAATGTGAAATATCCATACCCTAGCATCTTGAGCATTAAAAAGGGGAATTCGGGTAGCTAATTAGCTCAGTGCTCTGGTGTAATGCTTAACATTCAGCAAAGACATAAACAAGCTAAGTAAATATGCAAAGTGGATGATCATGGAAGAACGATTTAACGACATGCAATGTCTACAACAAATAAAACGAACCAAGAATACTAAACACACCTCCTTGTCCCTACAGAAACCTTTTCTACACTTCCTAGCATCTTCAACTGAAATACCAAATAAAACTTTAAATAACAATAGCCAGTCCGCACAAGCTAAAACGGCCATAAAATGGCAGTTGTAACATCATTCAACAAAAAATTATAGGAAAAATAAAATAAACTGCAAAATGACCTTTATGACAAAAGTTTCAGAGACACAAAATGACCTTTATAACACCCAACCAGTTCCGGAGTATTTTCACTATCAGGCGTGGACCAACGAAACCCAAACATCAGCTAATGATAGATGATACTGGTGAGCACGCTTAAGCCAGTGGACATGTGGGAATCATTGG
The DNA here is from genome assembly GCF_040412425.1 of Macrobrachium rosenbergii. Classification (NCBI taxonomy): domain Eukaryota; kingdom Metazoa; phylum Arthropoda; class Malacostraca; order Decapoda; family Palaemonidae; genus Macrobrachium; species Macrobrachium rosenbergii. The sequence goes on along the minus strand of NC_089787.1, from coordinate 21,606,876 downwards.
TGAATGTGTGAGGTGCATCCCAAGACGTCTGTCGTGCTTTATTCAAGTTAGTGGTGGAAGATATGAATGTTATCTAAGTCTCCGTCCCAGTTTCAAACAATGAAACCTGTGGTTCTTAACCTTTTTATTACTACACCCCCTCTGAGAGTTGGTCCTTCCCTCCACGGCCCCCTTGCATCTATGAGTAAAATTCCCTCCCAGAGTTAAAGGAAAATGAAAAATAAAGAGCAAGAGAAGGGGTGTTTTTACTCTTAAGCCCAATGAGTCTAACTAGAGTAGTAGACTATGGGAAACTAATGTTAAAAGGCGATACTCTTGCATTTTTCCAAAATCTTCTGAATATTAGTTCCTCACTCTCGTTAAGAGAATTATGAATATAAAAAGAGAATTTTTTATTGTTCCCTAGGGCTTGTGTGACCCCCCCTGGAAATTCCTGATGCCCCCCAGGTTGAGAACCACTGAACTAAACTAAATGGTCCACATTTAATTTATGACTCAATGAGGGGATGTTCAAGTTACTATTTAAACTAGAGGCTGCTACTAATAACTAGTAACTACAGAACTAAAATAACAAATGGTGGTAAGAACTGGGTGATTCATGAAGAACGTTAGCTGTTAAGTACAACAACAATTATGAAAACCATTAAGTTACAGTTCACTGAGGAACGTGAAGTTGTGAGTACAGTACGATGCCGCAACTTTAGACTACAAAACATCAAGATAAACAGAGAGACTGCATTGAATAACAGAAAACAAACTTAAACCCATAACCCATTTATACTGCACTAGTTACAACTGCAAGCAACTTCCATTCTGTTACTGACGTTCCTAAACCATCAAAATAAAACAGCGGAATGTGTTTGGTGTACGACATTGACGTTCATCAACGACAGTAATCAGTTATTCATTATTTATCATACTGCTGGAAAAAACTACAAAACCAGCTGGTTTTTACACCAGCAAAGAGAGTCCATAAAGGATCAGCTCTAATCCTAACACACTATTTCCCACTGAATACACTATTTACTCTTCTCCTGCCCTTACAATTCACTGTTCTAATGGCCATGTTATTCCTTCTTCTTCTTCCTTCATTTTGAACTAACTTAACCCAGAAACTCACAGAAGTGTGCCAAAGAAATTAAGACAAGACGAAAATACCCTTCTACCAACAAATCTGTCATAAAGTTAAATGTCACGAAGCTGAACTCTAACATCAGTTGAAATTTCTAACACTTTTTGCCAACTGTTGGTTATTTAATTATTTTACAGGGAAATAAACTAGCAGCTATCGATTTCCAACAGGTTTCTTACATGTTAAATACCTGTATTCAAATTCCTGCCCATATAAATTCCTACCCTAAAATAAAAACCATGGAACTGATTTTAATGAAGACTATATAACCAGTAGAATCTTCCAGAATACTAATACTAGGTGATACAAAGCAAGTTATAATCTTCCTTTCAAATCTACCCGAATCATAAATTACCATACATATTACCCATATGGTACTGTGCAATGTCATCTCAAAATTTCATATTTTCCACCACTATACAAAGGGAACACTCCTGCAGAAACGAGGATATGAAAGGTGAGAAACTGTAGTGAAGAGACACCCATTCATCTTACTATATTACATAAAAAGATTATTCCTCAGAGGAAATATCCTCATCTCCAATAATCTGTTTAACCATACGACTTCGAGGACGCTTTGCACTCCGTTTCGCACGGGGACTCTTTGCACTGTGTTCTGTTACGACAGCCTGCAGATAATACCAGGCAGAGTGTTTATATACTGTCAAGCAGATGTTAGAACAACAAGCTTCATTGTAAAATTCCAGAGATGAAATCAAGAAGAGTAAAGGAAAGAGTAATTTTAAACAATTTGACTCGATATATAACCAGAAAAAAATATGACAAATATAAGTACAATGTACAAGTTTGTTTTACAAGAATAATGCGATGCAGGCAACCCTTTATAGAAATGGGTCCAAAACTCATATTTGAATAAATCCACAATGAAAAAAACACCTCAGTTTCTTTCACTACATCACCACAAACCAGAATTGGACTGAATATTGTAACCAACACAGCATCAACTGACTATTCCTTGTCAAACAATACCTGTATTCTCTTGATGATTTAAAAAAGCTGAAGAATCTTGCTATTACATTACCACACTCATATTCGTGGTACTAATTCATCTGGCACATGCATTTTTGAGCTTTTAATCACTATTAATATCAATATATCCAATATACTTTTCTGCGTCAGGTAAGGGATATCAGTTAAGGGATATAGCAGCGGAATCAATTTGCAAAAAAGGCACCTGAAGAGCAGGAATCCTGAAACCTTTCCCAGAGGAAAGGCAGAAGAAAGTGAGGCTGATGGGATAATGGCTGCATAACTTTTAAAATTCTACCCTTAGCTACAATTTCCATCTTTCGTTCAAAATTAAATTCTTAGAGCAAGCACAGCAAATCATATCCTACAATGGTCCCATGAGGTGTTTACAGAAATCTCCTGACAGTTAAAATGAGATGCTTGAAGACAGGACTTAAACATCCACAACAGCCTATATCGTTTCCTGACCAAAAGCTAAAAACCATGAACTGACTGTAATGACAACAATAAAACCATGTGAATCTTTCAATATATGCAAGCCACATACTATGAAATTCAAAGCTAGTTATGATCTTTCTTTTAAACCTACTGAATCATGAATACCCATGCATGTAATTGTATGGCACTGCTCAATTCCAGCGTTCAACTTTCATATTTTCCACCACTATACAAAGAGGACACTTCTCCATAAAACTCATTAATCTCCTTACTATACGGTTCAAAGTTCATTCCTCTGCGAAAAGATCCATAGCTTCGTCAATGTCTTTCATCGTAAAACTACGAAGACGTTTGGCACCTGGTTTTGATAAGACACCCTGCAGATAATACCAGGTACAAAGCTTATAAATTGTCAGGCAAACATCGAAACAGCCAGATTTATTATACAGACCCAGAAATGATATCAATTATTATGAACAATAAAAGAGAGTAAATTTATACCTTTTACCTTGACAGAGCAGAGAAAAACAATTATGACAAATGTAAGTTCCAGTTACAAACCTGTTTTATAGACATAGAAGAGGATCAAGTTGCACATATTGCAAAATAAGAGCAGAAATCACTAAAGCTCTCGCAAAGGATAGGCAAAAGAGAGGAACGAGCAGCTAATGGGAAGATGGCTGCCCAAATTTTAAAATTTTACCTTGGCTCTTATTTTCATCATTCATTCGACAACAAAGTCTTAGGAAGTCGAGGAATGTTACGTGCTTTTCTCGTTGTGCTGTGACAAAAGATTTCCCACTAATAATGAAGCTTTGCTGATTTATACTGTAAGCTACAGTATACCAGTTCTGTGAGCTGTTTACAGAAACTCCCAAACCTTTAGCACGTGACACTTGAAGACAGGAATGAGAACATCCACAACAATAATTTCTAGACTTGATGAAACCCCATGACAAGAGTGTAGTGGAGAGACAAGAACAGATACACTCATTTTCAGTTTACTGTAATCCCAGCGAGTGGGAAAAAACCAACACAAAAACATTTACGACGACGATGAGTGATCTCTTACCTTTGTGACGTCGATACCAGTCATATTCTTCACCATGTGTGGAACTTTGCTGATAATGTCCATGACTTCGCCAGTTAATTTTGCGGCTCCTACTTCAGACTGTCCGGTGCTCACCATCGTCAGCTTCTTGGTCTGTGAGAGAGGCGCTGCGACTTCGGCGGCAACCTGGAAAGGATCGCGTGTTACTGAATAGCGTTTACTGAAGCAGTAGGTCTACTTACTATTAAGTACTATAGTTTAACCAGACCACTGAACTATAGGCAAATAACCTTTTTGTGTCAGTGAGCCCCTATCTGGAGTCTATTTGAAACAACATAATTATCATTATATCACACATTACATTACTAATGTATTATACAATTCACTATGCATTTATGATAAGTCACACAGCCATAAACGAACAGTTGTCCTTAACCTATGAATAGATTGTCTTTCCCTTGACCATTTATTTGTCTTCTTACTTTCCCAGTGTCTGAAAAAAGAGCACTTCCTTCTGAAACTAGGGATCAAGTGCTATTTATTCTGACATCTCAAAATGATGCAGTGTCTGAGAATATAGAAAAGAGTTATAACGCCATAAGAGATACTAAATTAATCACATCAAAACAAAATTCTGAAGCACATCTTTTCCTCTGTTCAGCGTTATATCAAGTACCTTTATCATTTTGCAAAATGAATAAAGAGCCTTTAAAATCTAGGACACTTTTCTTTTCAGGAAAAACGAAAGATAAATATTATGCACATGCTAGAACAACCCAAAGGCTATTAATTTAAAAATTTAATTCAGTGCAAACGAAAAATATAATTATGGTCTGAAATTTAATGTGATTTATATCCCAGTTCCATGCCAGATTGCATGAACACAGGACACATCTAACTCAAAAGATTTATTATTAACTCAAAGCCAAGAGCTTATTCAGACATTTTCTTAGCATGCTCGTTGCATGCTCACACAAAAAATCACAATACAAGATTGGTAAGTTGCACAAATCCCGTTTCTGTCATACTGTAGCAAGGATTACTCTAGCTCACGGCAAGCTACATGACCGCAATTACCAAGCTCGACAGGCAACAGAAAGCTCACTAAGCATACTAATTCTCAGGACTTAGCAGGTGCAAAATTGGAAAAAGGAAGAAGTTCGGGAAGAATTTACAGCTGGGGAAACGCCACTGTTACCACAAGGAATTAGAGTGAGTGGCTAGATGTCAGTCAAGCAAGAAAAGTGAGTCTTGGGTACAGTACAGTGTTCTTATTACTTGGCAAACTGATGTACCTTTCGTTTTCGAAAACGGCCAGTCCTGCGAGAGTTGAAATTTTAAAACTTGGTGGTGTGGTCAAGCTACTTCATTATATGTGTAAAAATGCAAAATGAACTGGTGGGTATTTAATTTCACTTTACCCGTTAGAGATTTTTAGAAGTGAACATTTGCAACTTTAAAATGCTGCTCTTTCAGCAAGACAGGCAGGAGCTTGAATTTGTGCTATTAAAGAGGTCTACTTTTTCAAACTGCAAATTTTATCATAAACCATCTTTGACAGTGCAGTATATCGAAACTGTTTACCGACTGAGAAGCAACAAGGGCCTCAAAGTGAAGTGGCCTTCTATCAATCCTCTCATTTTAAAGAAGTCAGTGTGTCAGAAAGATATTGATCAGTAGGTACAACAAATTCACATCCAAAAGTGTATACACCACCCTACTTACAAGGGAGTTACGTTCTGGACGGGCGTTTGTAAGTTGGATACTATACTTTTCATGCTATTTAAGTACAGTATGTATAAAACCAATACAGAACTGTACATTTTGTCATCCTAAAACACTGTACTGCACATACAGTATACTATATGCAGAGAATAGGCGCGCAAAACAAAATCTGAACTTATGGGTGGCAAAGGGGAGCGATCCGAACAATTTTAATTTGCGATAGCGTTTGTTTGTATCTCTGAATGTTTGTCAGTTGAATGTTCGTAAGTAGGGTGGTGTCTGTGCATTCACTGGGACAAGTTACTATGCAGAGTAAGACTAAGGACCTCCCTCTTCATTAACAAGGCTACAACAAAACGAAGCCACTCACCTTTGGCATAGTTGCTAGGTACATCTCCAGCATGGCAGCTTCCTTGTACTCCTTCATTGCTTCTGCTTTCTGTTGCATAATCAGGGCCTCGGCCTTTGCCTTGGCTTCAACCGAGTAAGCCTCAGCTTCGCCCTTCACGCGAATGGCTTCGGCTTCGGCCTCGGCCTCCAACAGCGTCTTGTTCCTGGCAGCTTCCGCCAACTTTTCGAGCCTAGAATGGAAGATTCGTTATCAAACATTCCACAAACAAAGTCCGGCATCTACGTGAACAATCACCATATTCTCACACAGCTATAACATTAGAAAAGTAGATTTCCGGTGGATAATCACTTGAACTTCTCTGCATCGGCTGCCTGCTTCACCGTGGCCTCCAACTCACGCTCACGGCGCTGGATTTCCTGGTCCTGGATGTGGACTTCTTGGGCTCGTTCCACCACCTAATTCAGAGAGGGTGGATGGTGTAATGGCAGTTTCTAATATTGAAACTAAGTCATCAATCAGCTTTACTATACATTAGGATCTTATTTACAATGAAGCAAGGTCTTTTTAAAATATTGACTTCATGACTCCACCTTCATGAACAACATAACCTAGCAGAACAGCTCCTCATGATAAATGAACCCCTTTTAGTATGCTTCAATGAATAATGGATCTTGTCGGTTATCGAGCAGGTCTTTTATTACTGCTACTGTGTCAAGTGATCGCTACAGTATTTGAATTTGGTTAGTGATCTACTGGCCTCCTCTGACACAATACAGACAGTCCCTGGTTATCGGCGGGGTTCTGTTTCTGAGGGTGTGATGATAACCGAAAATCACTACAAACCGAAAATCGGTGATTTTGGCGCTTCTTCAGTGATTTTCAGGGGTTATTGGCGCCAAATAGCGCCAATTTTCGGTTATCGGCGCCTCTGTTAGGTATGTATCGGCGCCAATACCCAATTATCAACGCCGATAAGTGGAAATCGGCGATTTTCAGTGCCGAAAATTGCCAATTTTCGTCACTAGACAAGCCCCATAAAACCAGATCGCTGTTAACCAAGCCCGACATTAACCGGGAACTGCCTGTAAGGCATCTTGACACAATGATTTGTGCTTCTGTAAATACACATTCTAAATTACGAGTACCAAGTGGCTATTCAATTTACTTTCTGTTCATGAAAGGCATAACTACAGCAACTGAAAAAGTTTAACCTTGATCTGCATCTGTTCCTCCTTGATTTTCTGTCGAGTTTTGGCTGCCTGAAGTTCGTAGGCCAGTTCAGCTTCAGCTTTCTGAAAAATCATATGAATGCCTTTAGTAAAATCAATACATAATCGGGTGTTTTGTTATTGTAATTGAACAGCTCGGCCATACTGTTACCCAAGCCAGTGATTGTTTTTAACAGTATGATACGAACTGTTATAGAAAAATTGCTTTTCAACATTATAATACAAAATATTATAGGAAAAATATGGACACTAGACTGTCAGAGGTAATTACACATGAACAACAATCAAATGATTCAAATACGGACTACAATAATGCTATAAATACGTTAGGCAGACTGTGAGTCTGGTGCGGTGTAAAATCAGGAAGTTATTTACGTACAGAGACATTCGAGAGTTTGAATTAAACATCTGCAATCAAACTCTCCTGTTAGTTATTCTACAGCAGTGGTTCTTAACCTTTTTCATCCAATGACCCCCCAAGACTCTTCAGGATATTACTGTAACCCCTATAATAAATTTTGAAATGGTGAACCTTGTGAAAAGGTAAGTTGCACTCACCAACCTGGTAAAAGCCCAACTGGCTAATCCAAATGTATGAAAATAAATTATATTCTCCCAAACCCTTTGTGACCCCCTGAGAAACCCCAAACAACCCCAGGTTAAGAACTGCTATTCTAGAGCTTCCAATCATGACCAGGAAAATTCTTACCTTGGCATTTACTTCCATGTCGTAACTAGCTTTCTTCAACTCAAAATCACGCTGAGCCTTTGCAATTTCCGTGTCGTTTATGTACTTGGCTGCCATACGCTCTTCTTCAGCAATGGCCTCCTTAATCTGCGAGTCCTTCGAAGCCTCCGCTTCACCGATGCGAGCGTCTCGCTTCACCTCTGCTGTTCGAGCCATACCGAGCGCGTCCAGATAGCCCTTTACAAAGACGACGGGAAGAACGTTTAGTGATCGATGTGATAATATATATAAAAAAAATCATTACTACTTTGTACTCTATGAAGTCATCTTACATGGGCAATCAATAGATTACTACCACTATAATCAAAATGGTTTCGCCAGATCACTAAGAAAGAACAAAGAATGCTCTTGGAAATTTTAGGGAAGGGATAAATGTAATGAACTTACAAAATACTCTATGGTATACAACAATAAGCAACTGGAAACCTCTGGTACTATTATACTGTACTGTACTGAAAAATTATCACTGCTAAATGCTTTCTATCCATCAAGGTATAATACTTAAACTTTAGGAAATTAACAACAGTTGCTAGAACAATCATGAAAGGGGGTAGGGTTGTGAAAGAGCAAAATTTCTGAATCTCTACAATATCTTTGTGTTGAAAAAAAAAATCTCAGTATCTCAAAAAGTACAAAAAAACATTTCAAACTAATGCCATTCACAGCAGCGATTTTAACTGAATACGGCAATAAACCTACAGTACCACATTCTTTAAAACGCTAAGCAAGCTTAGCCAATGTTTAGACATTTCACTTAAAGACTGACAACGGTGCCCAGAAGCAATGCAGTCGTGAGACACAGTGAAAACGTCAGGGCATTCCGTTTACGTGAAGACTGCATGGTAAAGTGTGCAAGTTATCTGAACTTGAGTTGAGTACGGAAGCACCTACTTCAAATGCTTAATAAATGAGCTATGCATTGCTAAGGAGTCAATGGATAAAGAGACTAATACACTATGTTTATGTTGAACAATACTGGCATAAGTAAGAGGAAAAGCAAATGAAATTTAAAACTGACATAAAATCCACTTGGGGAAAAAATAAACATATGCAAAATTTATAGTAAACAGCGATTTCGAATGAGAACAAAAAATTTTTTACAAGAAAATCATAATCTTTTTGTTCATCTGAAGAGGAAAGTGTCTTTATCAGTGAGATGGAGGCATCACCATCTTAAATGCGATGAACTGTACAGTGCTCGACAATGAAACGTAAACAAGTTCAAAAAAGCAACACTACAACAATGCCACTACGTCACAGCAACCAAGGCCAACGAACTAAACAGAACTACGATGGTCGGAATTCCACATTAATTGGTGTGTACACAAACGGAAATGGAAACCACAAATAAACGGTGATAGATTCATTCAGGTCTCTACAGCAATCTTTAGCCATCATCACATTCCTTAAGTAAGATAACGTAACTTGTACCAACCTCGTGGTGCTCACCTCAACGCTAAAAGATCATTGAAAATGAGTACCACGGCATAAACGCACTGCTACAATAGCACCTTCATGTACAGATATTTCACGTACTTTAGGAAAATCAGTTAAGATCAGTAACAATGTTAAATCTTGCCAAGTGTAAAATGTTTCCTGTAATGTTGGGATGTATATTTACCCTGTTAGACAAGGGACAAACCATTAGCTTTACTCAACCTTACATTGTTCAAAGTAGTTACCACACAGGCATTCAGAACTAATATCTTGCTACCCTAAGGGGTGCAATTTCCGCTCTCATGGGTCAGACCACACCCTAAACTTGTCTCTATCTTCCATTTTTAGTGGTGCTTGCGGCTACATATTTTCTGCTTTAGTTTTTGCTGCTAAGTGATTCCCCTGAGGCAGTTTTCCATCTAATTTCTATTACAGTGTTGCAACTTCACTGAATACTGCGGTATATAGCAGCTGCTACGTTTTTATAATATTTTCGTAACTAAGTCAGGGAAGGAAAAAGTCCTCCTAAAGAAACTAGTGCCTCAGTTATCCCAACGCAATTTTTTGCTGGGTAGTGACGATGAAACAACAGAAAGGATCGTAACAGGTGCTCTAACATGAAATACGGAGCTGAAACTTAACCAGTTAGCTTTACAAAAAAGGAAAACCTGATAATTTTATTCTGACTGTGTAAAGGGAGTCCCTGTACTTGTAAAATTACTATTATTTTTAAAACAAACGTGATGTTTTGTAAATAAAATACTCGCTGTAAAGGCACCCTCTCTTACCTACAAATGGGGTCCCCTACGACAACAAGATCTTGATTTGTTAACTATATGTCTATGCAGTCAACCACTTTGAACCAACATGTAAGGGTAAATTAGGCAATGGTCTATGTTTTAAAAACAAATAAAATTGAATAATTGGATTTCATAAACTCAATTCTTACAAGAGGCATAACCAGAGTAATATTGCACTGTATCACCCATTTATTACATCATTATGAGGATAAATGGCCTATAACCTAGTCAAAATATGCTACACATCCTATGCATTATATTCACAACATATTCTGAGTATCTATTTATAAATCCTGAGGACAGAACTCCGAAAATCTCCCATTTTTTGACTTACAGAGATTTTCAGAAAGGTTGATACAACTCAGGCTATACAGTCTTCACAAGCTAAAATCTATTGGGAATTATAATCTCCCAGAACTCTAGGTACAGTAATAGATATCAATTTACTAAAAAATTAATGGTATTAATACTTTTCTCACAAAGGTAGCTGCTACAGAACTGCTATGGCCATAAATCATTCCTTGATCTTCACGTCTCCAGATATTAAAATTACTGTATTCTTATATAATTTAAATTCTTCTTAACAGAGACTGAAAAACAAAGGCTTTGATACAAATGAAACAATCTTTTACGTAAGCCCTTTTTGATTTATACCCTCAAACGACTTACCTCAAAGTTAACACTGTCGATATAACTCCACTGTAAATATAGCTCCTAAGTACAACATACCACTAAAATTCCAACTTCAACATCAATTCCTAATCATTCAAGCAGTTGTGATTCCTAGCCAAATCAAGCAACATTAAAAATGAGTCTAAAATCTAACAGACAAAAATCTGCATGCACAAGAACAGAACATTCATTACAAAAAAAATTAATTTTAAATGTAACTAAGCCAATACATATTCTACTGACTGCAGATCTAAATAAACTAAAATAAAATGGTAAAAATTCAAAAGAAATAAAGAGATAACTGGTACTTAATTGCTGTGTACAAAAAACGTATAGGGGGCTATAATAAAAAAAGATGGACTTGTCAATCAATGCACGACTGCAAAATTACCTCGGTGAGTTAAATTTCTATCGAAAAGCCACATAACGATACATGTTATGGCTACTTCCCATTACGAACACAGGCTCAATAGTCTCGGTTGATCATAGTAATTACTGGACTACAGATTTTATTCTTCTATATTACAGATAAAAGGCTTTGCAATCAAAATACTGATGAAAATCTATTACAGTATGCACCATCTAATCTTCAACAGGGCTAAATAACACGGCAAGTTAAATAACATAAAAACAAAAGATGTTAAGCTTAGTCTGCCCTTCTGAACTGAATGAGGGCTTGAAATTTCTTACTTAATAAACAAGGATACCAAGGGCCCTTGTTTTATTTCTCCAAGGAATAATACTGGAACATAAACGAGCTTCAATTGAAAGGAATCATGGCGAGATTCCCAAAACCAGGTTTCCTTTTGTGCATGCTTCCAAATCTGATACGTATGATCATTACGGTATACATTTTGGTGCCTACAAGTTCCAATAATCAATGTACCTAATTACACTTTACCCATCTATTAGATAGCCTAAACTACAACTACAAAACTCTATGAATTCTAGAAAATAGAAAATAAACAATAACTAGAAAATCAACCTCAAGGTATGACGACAACGCAAGGAAACTAAACAGCATAAGGCCTCTGTGAAATTCCACCACTCATGTCTTTCCTGTGCTTTTACGTCTGCTAATCCCTGTCCATCTCCAGCCTCCCTTCTCACAGTTCTCATCCAAGTGGGTCTGAGACTTCCAATGGTTCTGGTGCCAACAGAAGCCCAGCTAACATTATCTGTACTATTCTTCCTGGGCAAGAAGGACATTTCCAAGTTATTTTCTTCTCCCCTTCATTATTTTGTCTACATGTGGAACTTTTGGAAGTTTCCTTATAGTATCATTTCTCACTTTATCCTGCCATCTGATTCCCTAACAGTCTTCTTGAAGCTTTTTTTTTTATTCGTCAAAATCTTTTAGCTTCATTGTTATCACTGATTGTACTAGACTTATGCATATCTTACTTCCTCTTCAATTAGAATTATATGTAAGACTTGTATAACATGGTCGAGGTTGACTGTCAGTTTCCAAGGTTGTATGTGACAGTTTATCCTATTTATCACATTTTTACTTTTGGTTCCTGTGTATGCATTATGCACTACAGTAAAAGAAATCTTGAAGTTGACACTAACATCATACGATGTCAAAAATTATACGTCATTCCTTAACTAACTCAAAAAATTCAGAAACCATCCCACCTTGACAACATCTTGTCTGGCTTACGATTCCAGGAACTCACTAAGGAACAGCCAAATGTGAGGTTCCACGTCATGATGGCATAGCATCAGAAACTTTTAAAGCTATAATGTTTAAAAACACAGCTAAACTAATTGCTGCATTTTCATTACTTAGCTTTTCTGGCAAGTACGCGTACGACACAAAAACCATAATAAACGTTTACATTTCAGCTTTTCTTGTTAAGAGGTTAGACATGGAGTAAGTTCTCTAGATTCTCCCATCCTGTGCTCTTCTTGCATGGGTTGCAATCTCATCTGTGTCTTCGTCCATGATTTCCTGGGCCTTCTGTACGACTATAAAGTTAAACTTACTTCATCCATGTTTTCCTGGGCTTTCTGTATGACTAGAAAGTTAAACTTAATGATTAAAGAACAATGGATAGCTCAAGGAAGCTGACCTGATTTGCATGAACATTTTTGCTATCTATCTCAATAACTATTTCTTCAGGGAGTTTTAAACATTTTTGATAAAACTATATATAATGAACAAAATGGACACTTCTTAGACTGTCTCCAAATAGAATCAATTAAAATTTCCCATACCTCGGAAAGCACTTGCCAAGGTATGATATGAGCACCAGCAAAACTATTATATATAAGAAATGTGTGTTCAACAGTATTCCAAAATTTGTTTTGGTCCTGTGTATCAACATACAAAAATATTAAAGTACTGTACTGTATATCATTTTGTAATGTGGAATAAGAGAATGGGTATATTGGAGTTTGAAACAGCAGGTATTGGCAGATGATGCAATACTGATTACAATGAGGAGAAACTGCAACAACTATGGCGTGAAAGAGTTCATAAAATTATAAAATATAAAACTGAAGGGGAAATGACCACTGAATGTTGTTACTGATGGCAGAAGCAAGGTTGTGGCTAATCTGTATAGGTGTCTGTGGGTAAAATAGTAATCTACTTGAGAAAGCCAAGGACATGCAATGGTTGCAGAAGGCATGTATTGGAAGAGATTTTGAAAGACAGCGCAGTGAAAAGATCATATTACAAATAAAGAAGTGGCAGAGAGTGTGGTACCCAGCAGCTGGAAAACAAAATGATCTCTGTAGTGAGAAGGGATAAGGAGCAGAATTCAGAAAAACAGTAAACATGGAAGGGATAAGGAGCAGAATTCAGAAAAACAGTACACATGGAAGTGGGTATATGAAGGCCTGCAGAATGACCAGGAAATCACTGAGATGGGCTAAACAATAATTTAAACCTGATGGGAGTTCAGACAGGAAGTAAAGAAGACAGAGTAGCGTACAGAGAACTTACTGCATGTCTAAAACTAGGCAGGGAAAAGCTGATATTAAAATGTTTATCATGGCAAATGATGACGGTTTGCAAGTAAATACAATGAGTGACAGCTTGACGACTGTACTAATTTACGGATTAGGTGAAGGGGGAAGGTAGCAGAATTTATTCAAAGATTTGGAAAAGATCAGTGTCTTTGTAAACCAATTTTTCAGCCTACCCTAGTTTTTTTTTTTTTTACTTAGTCCTTGAATATCTTACTAGGCCTGAATTCTGATCCAATCTAGGAGTTTCTTTATGGCATTTCTCTTTGAGTTCAAGGTTTCTACTAGTTTTTATTCTGATTCTTAATAGCTCGCCTTTTTATAATCACACATTCGCAACCCTTACTCATAATACAACTTGTAATCCCATCAATTCCCAGTGTCTCTCTCCATCCTTCAATCTCTGAATTGCCTTCCTTACATCCTGAACTTAACTTTCACAAGTATTCTTAACTTGAAATCAGCTCTTTCCACTATTGTGCTATTCAGCTCTGCCTTTTTCCTATCCTTCACAATAAACAAACCTTCAAAATGTACTCATTCCATCAACCAAGGACTGCTTTCACTTCAGACGGCATCTGTCCATCTGCATATCTTATTCCAAGACCCACATGTTCATTAATACTTCTCTATGCATTTCTGTACCTAAGTTCTTGTTCACCCATGATTTTATGTTATGGTTTTTGGTTTCACTTTTTTCTTGGTTGACTCAATCATCCACTTGTATGGCTGCACATGATCTTTCCTTCTGTAATAAAACTGCACCTCAAATAATCTTGATTTTCATTCACTAAACCCACTACTATTCCCTAATCCCACCGCATCCTGCTTGAACGAAGATATACTTTGCTTTGCTTTGCTCCTTCTTCCTACCCTCCTACAACCACAAAGACTCCCGGTTATCTGTGACCCCTTTGTGGAATTTTACATACTCCTCACCTGCTATGTCCATCTTCTGTATCTTAAACCTTAGCCCACAGTTCATCCAAATGCTTCTCATAAGCTATTCTCACTTCTTTATCATCGATCTCACTTAATTTCATTTAAGGCAACATTTTTTGCCCTAACTCGTCAACTCACGTCTATCTTAACTTTTGCTTCAACCCAAAAATTATCAGATATGCCTCCAGCCACTCTTCTCACAACGTGCATCAGTGTGCTCTTTTTCTCCTCAGCAATAAAAATCAAATTGGCAAACTCTTTTTCCTCATCATTTTCTATTTCTAAAATAAACATACTTTCTTTGGAAACAATGTATTTCCAACAACTGAACCTCTTTTCCAAACATATTTCCATATGACTGTCTATGCTCATTTACTCCAGGACCTCCACACTTACATACTACATGTTAATGTCTAATTGAAACAGCATTACTACACAAAGTAACAGCTTAACTTATCTGACTTCCTTAATTATCAGATACATTCTTGTGATGATTTCAGCTTAGCTACCATTTCAAATGAGATGCATTTTGGGATAAACCTCTTAAATCTGCGGGATAATTTAAAATTGGTCAAACAGCAACCAATACTATAAGAGCTTAGTTAATATCACAGCAGACAACCAGATCCCAAAAGTATCTGATAAGTTGGGGGACTTCTACCTTTTTCCATGGTCAAGGAAATCCCTGTCTCACTACAATATTGGTCAATGTCCTGAAATTCTCCACTATACAAGAGTTGTCCTGCTTAAACTTCAGCCTTACTTTTTCATGGGTCCTGCTACAGTTCCAAGCACAGTTTTTCCAGGATTGCCTGCTGGCATGAAGTGTCTTCAATTCTACTCATATTTCATATAACTTCTTTCATTTTTGTTTAGTTCATTTCTTATTTATTTGTGTCGTGATAAAAAAATGTGATTCAAGTTGTCATCTCGTGACAAATTCCACTTTCAAGTGTTATTGCAAGCACAGGCAGTCCTTGGTTATCGGTGGGGGTTCCGTTCTGGGGGTGTGATGGTAACTGAAAATCGCCACTAACTGAAAATGGCAATTTCCGGCACCTTTTCAGCGATTTTTGGGGCTTATCGGTGCTGAAAAGTGCCAATTTTTGGTTAAGGGCACCTCTGTTAGGTAAGTATCGGTGCCAATACCCAATTATTTGCGCCGATAAGCGGAAATCTGCGATTTTCGGCGCCGAAAATTGCCGATTTTCGTCGTTAGACAAGCACCATAAAACCGGATCGCCATTAACTGTGGACTGCCTGTACTTTAATTAATTTTCATCAACTGCCATTTCCCTTGCACCAGTTGCTTTCATTCAATGGGACTGGCTACTGCCATATCTTTTCTCCAGCTTATTTTCAGAGTTATTTCAACCTACTGTATATCTTTTGGGAAGGGATGTTATCACATCACTCCTAGTTATCAACAGCTGCTAAACAACAAGCTCAAATGATGCAACACAAGGAGACGCCTCTCCCAAGACCAAGCAATCATTCTCTCAACATCAACCTCAACTGTAACTGTATCTGCCAGGGTTCATCCTCCACCAAAACATGGACTCCTAAAAGGCTGCATTGAGATGTTTCCCATTCTCAGAATCAAAAGCAGAAGGACACGAAGGGGCTCCTTTGAGCAATGGCTTTGTTCCATCAAACATCAAAAATGAAGACTTTTCAAGGTTCTCAGCAGTGACTGGGGTTTTTGAGGTGACCAGACGAAGACCATGCACTAACAACACTTCCTCTAAGTCAACACAAATGCTGTAAGGAGACAGCTCAAAAAACAACTCATTTAGATCACCCCACTTGAGAGCAGATGCTCCACATCTTTTCTAAGAGACCACTTCTAAAACACAAGCCTTGGTTTTAATATCATCCTTGTAGTTACCTTGGTAACTAGTAAAATCAATTTGGCATGTCTGTATGTAGTTGAAAACTGGCCATTTTCAATTTCTAGTCATTCGTCAAGTCCTGCGGCATACTCATGCCTGGGAGACATGCTACGGCTAAGCCCTCTTCCTAAACAGCAAGCAATTCTGGTATCAGATGATATATTGGGATGTGAGGAAACATTACGTTCTTATACCAAGTCCCCTTGAGCTTACAGTACGTCTCTTTCCTACCACGAAACGATTGAGGCTGAACCATATTGCAGGTCCAGCAAGCACAGAGTGCATGTATACTGGGCAAATTCTGGCAGTTCACTATTGAGTCCATGGCAACAAAAATAATGGGTTTGTAAGAAGTGTGTATATACAGCGTAAAACATGCAGGAGGTCCTCGCTTATCGGCGGCGTCGGCTAACAGCGTTCCAGTTTTATGGTGCTTGGCTAACGATGTCGTTAACCAGATTTTCGGCGTTGGTAAGTGGTTTATCTGCGCCGATAAGCGGTTAACAGCGCTGATAAGCAGTTTATTGCACTTACGAAGTCATAAACACCATTTATTACCATAAATGTTGGTGATTTTTGGTTATCGACAATTTTCAGTTAGCAGTGCAACGCCAGAAACAGAATCCCCCCCATTAACTTGGGACTGCCTGCATATAATATATACACAATATAAATGCACTGAAAAGCACTAACATGTGCATACAGATACCAGACCACAAACAAATACATTCACATGAATCATCTGCACACTTCAACACCCACAAACACACCTGTATGTGCAATTGCATCTCACATACTACAGCAGTTTAACAATTTGGTAATTACATTCATTCAACTGGTATGTTATACAGTACAAGTATTTTCCAAAGGACCATTGTTTTCACAACATAATGATCCAGTGTACCTGGAAATGTGCATTCCAATTCCATGCAATCTGAAGGTAGCCTGAGTTTTGAATGTCCGTCACTTGTTCACCAAGCTACCCATACATTTTCTTTATTTAGTTACAATTTACAAAAACAGGCGCAACAAAATTTTGGTCAGTGCTATAGCTTCCACTACAGCAAGACCTACGATTAGCTGCTTGCTTCTTCTCGTCACAGACTGTGTTTCACAAGAGGAGGTACAGTTTAAAAAATTGTATTGTCAGTTCCCTCCATCCAGCTGGTTTGCAAAATGCAGTTCTAATGTCCTCAGATCATACAACAAAACAGCGGGAAGCATGTGCATAAATAAAGGCATTGGGATCTTGTCGTTAATACATGCAACACTAAACAACCAAAATATATGTATATATTGCATATATATATATAGTAGATATAAATGTCTTGATACGTGGGATTTTTACCTTGAAGGGGGCTGTATGCTTAAAGGGGGCACTATATATGCTTAAGAAAAGCCAAGATCCGGGGGCAAGGGGTGGGAGAAAAGCTATACAGTACATAACCTAAGGCAGCAAAGTTCTCTCCGAGCGTCCAAAGAAAAAGCTGCTATGAGATGACAATTCTGACCATCAAATGGCTGATAACCATAACTAAAAGCTAAAATACAATCATCGTTTTACACCAAAGCTCTCGGTTTACAGATGTTTTAACTTTCCAAGAAAGTTTTGTTGCCTTCATTTGAAAGGTCAAAAGAACTCGTGTGTTCGTCGTGCAGTTCAGACCACGCAAATCAAAAATAAACAAATGAAACTCTGCTTGACTGACAGAAGGTCTTATGCTCTTACCAAACTGTACTACCTTACTCTACAGCGCACCAATACCTTTGCTGTACCCGAGTTACAACGATTCTCTCTCTATTGCTTACCCAGAGAGTGAGATTACAGAAAATCCAGTAACAATACAATATAACATCAACAATAAATGGTAATTAAAGAATGTTACGATGGAACTAAAGACTGTTTACAAGAACTGACTGGAGCACAGTGCAAAGCTTTAAAGGAAATACTAAAAAAAAGAGAAATCAAATACAGAAGATATGCTGAAGAATCAATTGATCTGGCAGTACAAACTCAGAAACCTTGTAATGGATCAAGTGCTCAACGAAGGAAACAAGGAAAAATAAAACTAAAATGAAAAGATACATGGATTCATCTTACGACATATCTAAAGGTACACAAGTGCTGACAGATGAAACCTTTTTCTTCAATTTTGGCAGAGGGAAAAATAAGAAAAAAAAAAAAAGTGTATCAGAATGGTGGCTTTAGAGGACCGACGACAACAGCAGCAGCGATTCACAGGTGAGCAAAAGATGCTGCCGGGTGGTCCCATCTTTTTTTTCGTTTCTGTTAAAAGCCTACATCTGTCTCACAGGTGCAATGTAACTCATTAATCCCAGAACAAGCAAGACAAAGAAGAATGCACGTGCACACCTACAGAGGTGGCCAATCTAGTTTAGTACCACATGAACGGACATGACAGGACGGCTGGGTCCTGCGCTTAGACTAACCTTGGCATAGTAGGTCTGAGCACAAAGGAAAGCATAAGATTAGATTTTTTTTTTTTTTTTTACATTGTTTAGTCATAAGTGAGATTAAAAAAGTGGGAAAACTGTACAAAATGAAAAAAAGGGGGGGGACTATAAGAGTTCTCACTTTCTTTTATCGGAAAACGTTAATGCTACGTAAATTAAGCCTTTACCAAACAAATCCTAACTGTCTAAGTGACTTGTTAAGAGTTAATGATATGCCTTATCTATGCACACAGCTTCCCTCTAAAAACAAAAGTTGAAAAGAACTCAACCGTGCAAGACAATGAATAACATTTAGAAGTGAGAACTTAAAAAAAAAAAAAACAAAGTACAAGCAGGAAATATTTTGATTAATGTGCCTACTTTTAAAAAATATTCTAGAAATTTATTAAAAAAATATGCTGATGCAAGTTCTTTCCTGTAAAACTCAGGGGGGAAAAAGGTATTCCTAAGGAAAAGACTAAGTTGCAAAAAAATCACAGTACAAAAAATACTCTTTAGTTTCTCCAGAACGCTTAAATCTATTGGCAGTTCTTGCAGTGGGGAAAAAGGATATGAGCCTGGAATAAGCTAAGGCTATGCTACACTGCGTCAAGTGTCAAAAATCGAGTCTAGCTTTAACTGAAAGATATATCTCGAAAGATACCTCACTTAAAGCTATGGCCACTACGTATGTTTATGAGAGAATAAGACGTGAGAGGTGGGAGATACCGAACTTTTGTAATATATATAAGAATAAATATCAAATGACACCCGTCCTCATATGTTTCAAATGCTCCTGCAGTACACAAAACACAGACCTTACGATTAGGACTGTTATTTTTTGGTGCAACTGTTCCTCAACTTTCAACTCCATGAATACAAAATTCAAATTTCATAATGACTCCAATTACAAAAATAATTTTACTAAGGAAATAAAAATTCAAAATCAATTTTGTCTTGGGCAGACAATCTTATGTTTACCACTCTCTATACAGCAGTTAGTTGCTGTAAGGTTCTACTCACTAAAGAATAATTAACTGTAGAGGCAAAATAATGCTTTTTATTTGACTATTTCCAATAAAGGAAAAGTTAGAACACTTAAAATAAAATCTGGCAATTGATCTAGAAACATGTCAATACTGGTATCCCTGTGTTTGAATACAGAAGTTTGAATAACTGAAATGAAAATGGGTTATAAAAAAAACTTATCAAATAAGATAGGTAGATCAGGTACATGGCAAAACAAATGTTTATCTTTATTAACAACTACCATTAGAGCTGTGCATTTTAATCACAACTTAGTTACTTGGAGAGACCATGTTATTCAATTCAGTCATCACGGAGAATTGCTCTTTCTCATGACTTTTAAACCGGAACCATAAGTTTGACAATACTTCGACCCTCAAGCTAGGGAAGGCTATACATGGTTATTAAACTATTTTCTATTTTCCCACCAGTGCCTGTGACAAGTCGGTTGTTTCCATTCTGAAGTACAGGGCAGCTTACACAAAAAATCACAAGACTTGGATAAAATTATCTTTCACCCTTAAAGCACCTTCACAACAGCACGAAATGAGTCTGTGTTTTGTATACTGCAGAGGTACTGAACATTCTGACGTTTGACAAGTACAGAAAGAACAGTTGTATTAGGTAAAGTGTAAAGACCAAACACCATGTATTACCGTAGTTATCACACGTGTGGATGACGTTAAAAATGTTGCTTATTTAATTAAGGTTTTAAATGTAAACAAGACAATCTGCTTGTCACTTCACAGTTACAAACAATATATGTCAATGTAAGAAGAATGGATATGAATTATGTTGACAACAAAATGTTGCAAAACTAATTGATGAATGACTAAATTGTGATCATATGCATCTCTTGCACATCAAAATTCATCTTAAATCTACACGTACCATTACATATACACAATGGCCTGCAAATTTTAATCCAAATTGCACTCCCACGTAACTTAATCAAAATAATCAATTTCAAGGCAAACAGGTCTACGGAAATTCATACAGCAAAGATTGCTTACAGAACTGTAACAATGAATGAAATATCCAGATACAGAATTACAATAGGCAAAGTACACAAAATTCTTTCTTTTCAGTTATTATACCAAAGTGCTGAGTGTATCAAAGCATGGAAATAACATACTGAATATTCAGGAATAAAAAACATCATTGACAAAGCACACAAGCTGGAAAGTGTTTGCTAATATTTTTGGCGATGGTTTAATCAAATTGCCCCTATTCAAATGCTTCACAGGTCTTTAAAAATATGAAATAACATGAGTTCTTCCTGTATCCATTGAAGAGACAAGATTTGACAATGTCAGGAAACTGGATATATGTGAGTAACATGTCTTCCGTAAATTCTTGTAATGACGGTTCCAGCTGACTTTAGTTACATTTACGAGAGCCAGTGACGTGATGGGGAAGAGACTGGCTCTGAACTGTGGAAAAACCTTCAGCATTGGCAAAAACAACTAATCTACGTTGTCTAGATTTAGAACAAATAATTTCCACCTGACACACATCTTAAATATTAGTCTCACAAGTAGACATCCACATGCATGAGATGTCATCACTCGCCCACAAGTCAGGAGCTATATACATACAGATCACAAAGTTTGTAACGGAAGTGACAAAACTAGAAAGCACGTAAGATATTTTCCAACATAGTATAAATGAAGACAAAGTTCCTGTAAACAAATGGCCAAAACACAAAGCACCAGTTCTCATCCAGATGTGTGATAACTTCAACTTACAGAGCCTGCTTACACTGTGTTGGTCGTACAGGAGTTTTCACTTTTAAGACTAGCTAGAGGGAACATTGCTAACACTTTCGCTCTCGCGAGCGTCTTTCGTTTGAACAACCTGCGAGCGGTGTCAACTTCTTATCAGCAACTTAGGGTGCTAGAAATAACTACAAAAGACTATTTAAGCAACATGAAACCAAAAATGTCTTGCACATATATTCTCCATTTTTTCCTCAATGAACTGCTTTTACAGGTGTCAAAAATTGGTTCACAATTTTTTTTATTAGAAGCTAATGCTACTATTCTTGGATTTAAAACTTACAGAATATGTGCCACACCACAAAGTCTAATATATAAATGGTTAAGGATAAAACAAGTAAATAACATAAATAATCCTATGTTACTGACACTTCTATGATAAAATCAAATCAAATGCCTGATTCCTGCCCAATGCTTTTGAATAACCCAGGACACAGTAGTTCAAGGTTTGTCTATTAACAGGATGCTGGTGAGATATTACAATTTTCTCTTAATGACTGGGAAAAGATATCAATTTGAAAATGCTTGAGATGATGTGAATCTAGCCTCTTTTATGAATACAATCTGCATAAATGCATGACTGATAAATAGATCAATGTCTTCAACACAGGGTCATCCACACTAGTTAGCTCAACACATCTACTCTAAATCAAAATCTTGGAAAGGAGGAGCTGCAATTAATTCTCCAAAATGATTTCATTTGCTCAAAACAAGTTCCTATGTCGTTGATTTCTCCTTCCCCATTACAGGCGACATCAAAACAAATACTGACTTCAGTATTTAGAAGTTTCGTTCTGAATTGTGAATCTAAAGGTCCAGGATCTTCACCATGATGAAGTCTCACATTCTTCAATCAAACTGATCATCGATTCATCATTCTCTTCTTCCTTTAAATCTTGCAGACTGAAACCCTTACTTACAAAGTCAACAGACTTATAAACCCAAGAGGGGTGCAATGGGAAATCAGCCTGCAGTGTGAGACAAGTCATGGGGAAAGGTGATTGACAGGTTAAAGATAATTCATGTATACAACCTTCCACAGTCATGCATCTCATAACTTAACTGAATTCTCATCAGTTTCTGAAACATATCTCCACTATCGCCAATCACACCCACAGAAATCAGCCACTTGATATCCCATTCAAAATTTTCGTCGTTAGGTGCATCTACAAATGCTAACAAACAATGGCAAACTAATGGACCAAACTGAAAACAATTCCTCTATATTCATGACAAACGTTTACAATTGCATTACTTCAATTGTCATGTGGGCTACGAAATCTGTTTGATAAGTAAGTGGAAGATTTCTTATTTAAAATGCAAAAAATTACTTGGTTGATGACAAATCTGGAGAGATTTGATCAAATGTTTATTAAGCACAAGGTGAAACCACATCCTTCGTATTACACAAAGTACCAATTGGCCACAGCTTCTCCAGTTTTCCTACTACCGTACGAGACATGCATCCCAAAAATGACATATACCAATATCCAGATTCACAGCAGCTACACAAAAGCATTAAAGAGAAATGGAATGACGTACGTATGTCCAAATAAATGACTCAAAATACTAGGCTGCACTATAGAGCTACTCTTAACATTTATGAACGGTTATCACTATAAAGCTACTCTAACATTTATGAACGGTTTTAACATATTTTGTGGGTTCCCAAAAATCTGCTGAGGGTATAAACTGAGAACCGGCAAGATTAGAATGACTGCACTAAGGCACACCAGATAACCCATCAACAAACATACAGAATGTTTACTGCCTGAACCTGACAAAGTTACGGCACAGCTTGGTAGAAGTATCAACTGAGGCTTGAGATTCTCTGCAGCAACAAGAGGACCACTCAGCAACATAAAAAAAAAATATGAAAAAACAACAGTGAAACTGAAAGCCTTAAATGCATCATTATGCATTTCTGTTTTTGAAAATTACAATGCAAAATATTGAAAATAAAAGGGACCAGCAACCCATATCTTTATCTAAGCCAGACTATAGGAGAGGAAAGGAGAGGCCTGAAAAAGTGAGGCCTACTTAGGGATTAATTACAAACCCACCTAATGAGACAGATCTGGTCATATGACTGAGTGAACAATAGAGATTTGGCAGTAGCTTGAAACGTGACGTAAAACAGAGGTCCACTTGAAATACAATATTACCCTACAACAAATGACATTTTTTTTCCATCATCTAAACAACCATTAAAAACCAATATAATGTGACATAATCAATACTCCCAAGTTGTTCTTGTCAAAGAAAAGAAATATAAATAAAAATTATGAGTACAAGACAAAAATAAACATACAATTTCATTTTCAAAAACATCAGTCATTACAGCAAAGATTGACTGATGTAATAAGCAATATTAATTGATTTCAGGTTCAAGTAAAAATTCAGGGACATGAAAGAGAACAATCATTTATAACCTGACAGCTAGCTGCTACAATTAATTTCGAGAACCATATAACTGTAATGAGTTCACTTGTCCTGTCAAAAAGAAGCCAGAGGTTCTTCCGGAAACATGAACATGTTACTGAATTTTAGTTTATTTGCCACCTGTCTTGAAAAAAGTAAATGCACTAGAGCATTATGTGATTTGGAATACAACAAGTACCTATCTAGATATCTCGAAAGACATTTTAACTTGTTACAGCACTGAGATATCAAACGTGGAGGAATTATATTTGTATATCTTGAAATCTCATCAAAATATCTGACCAAAAACATTACCGTGAGAGACAATTTTATTTATTACATCATTCAGGTCTCAGCCTTGAGGGATCTTATTTACATAGCCCAACATCTCATCATTAGCTGAAGGATACTGTGGAAAATGGAACGTCCCTTGGGAGTCCAAACATTATAACTGACAGGTAAACCATCCACACAAACACACACAAGGGCGATAATACGAGGGGGGGCAAAGTGTTGCAAAAGGCGAAACACAAATCCGTCACAATAGAGAAGCAAACCTATCTACAGCAGTATGGTCAGGAATCAGGCACCGGATCTTGAGAGTTAAGTCGGACAGAGAACCCAAACACAAAACTAAATCGAAACGAAACACAGTGCTCAAAATCTACGAGAATAAATGAGGTATTCCGTTTTGAACGGGGAGCCGGGAGACCACGTACCTCGTCGTCGTGGATGTCCTTGAGTGTGTACGACAAGACGGTGATTCCCATGTTGATCAGGTCGCTCGAAGCCACCTCGAAGACGTTCTGGTTGAACTTCTTGCGGTCCTTGTAGATCTCCTGTTTGGGAAAGGGCCGTTTAGCAAGTCGTTTCGAGGCCGGTCGCCGTCACAGTCAAGACACGACTATTCATTTCTCACAAGAAAAAGCAAAATTGGCAAAGAAAGCTGAAACTTCAACAGAGAAAAGCTACAAAAACATAAAAATTCCCCATCAAATGAATCATGTGGCTTTCCTACGGCATCTAAAAATCAATGTGCGGGTGTCAATTCTAAATAAATGATAAAAACTTGAAATCATACTGTAACAATTCCTATCGAGATGAACTGAACAGTGGCTTCTTTTTAGAAAATAATTTGTCAAAAGCTGAAGAGTCAAATATAACTGAAATAAACATCAGAGGATCAATAAAATCTAATTCCCACTTAAATATGAAAAGGTGATCAATTCTCATGGATAAGTGTACCTGCTATGTTTCTTTACATACAGGCAGTCCCGTTTACGATGGTGGTTCCGTTCCTACGCGGCATCGTAAGCTGAAAATCGCCGTAAGCCGAGACATTGTCGAAAATTGTAAGAAAACCTTTAGAAAACCTTAATTTTAATCCTTTGGGAATCTTGAAAATGATGTACCCTAATTTTTTATTAAGTTTTCATAAAAAAACCTCCAAATTTTTATTATTCAAGAGTTTTGGAGCCATATTTCTTCAGTCGGATAGGCGTCGTAACCACAGAACATGCGTCATAAACCGGGGAATAACTTCTGACGAATATATCTGAAAAGCGTCGTAAGCTCGGAATGTCGTTAGCCGAACCCATCGCAGCCCGGGGACTGTCTGTATTAGCTTTTGAAATCACACAGTAACGAAACATACATAACCCTACAAAAGTTGTGACAAT
This sequence comes from Macrobrachium rosenbergii, assembly GCF_040412425.1. Taxonomy (NCBI): domain Eukaryota; kingdom Metazoa; phylum Arthropoda; class Malacostraca; order Decapoda; family Palaemonidae; genus Macrobrachium; species Macrobrachium rosenbergii. The sequence continues at coordinate 21,581,134 of NC_089787.1, read as the reverse complement.
CCAACAACCGAAAAAAAAACTCCACATTCAGAGTACTAAGTTAACAAGAATGAATATTTAACTGGCCTAAAACCATGAAAAATGAAATCACAAGAAAAATTTGAAGAACTACTCTAAGCAACAACACAGAAATATCATGACTTAGGAAAATTTTAGCCTTGTCAACAAAGCAAGCACTATCTATACACTAAAGAACAAATACCTAGGAAGAACTACATTACAAATAGTGCAGTGTTTAAGCAACAGAGGTGAAATAACAACCGGACACCTAACATGAACACACAAATGGATTACCAAACTAACTACATGTACAGGGGTTAAGGGAAAAATCCTTCACCGACTTTATAATGTCCTGGAAAAATTTTGTTAGTTTATCACATGACAGATGACCAACTATCATTGGGACAACCACCAACGTACAAATACAAGTTTGTGGGTGTTACTACAAAATTTCCGACTCCAAAGAACAATTATTAGTATCATTTTCATTAATTTGATCAAATCACTGCCATGACATTTGCAGCTCACAAGGCCGGTCGAAAAATTCCTTAAAACATCTCATGATCAGATGAACTGAAAAATTTCCTTCATGGAACGTGTTCCCAAAACTTGGTATTTGTCATTGGTTGAAAACTGGAGTCCCATAATACTTTTGAACATTTATATAAGCATTGTTCTGCACCTTCTCCAGCCTAACATTGGATCACGTGAGTTAATCACGAAGCTTTAGGGAATCAAATAACTATCACAGCAAGAGAGTAGAAACAAGGTTGGGAAAATACGGATATAGCAATCAGTCCTACCTCAAATGTCATTGTGTTAAATTGTAGCAGCCATCAGTGCTTACCTATCATATGGACCACGGAGTAAAATCTTTTTTGTGCCTCTACTTAATCAAAACAACAGAGCAGAAACGTCGGAAAATTTTTTCAAAACGTATGAAAAAGCTGCATTAACTGTGAACTGAGGAAAAAAAATTTGAAGATTTAGTTTAAAATAAATTTGAAGATTTAGTTTAAAATAAAACTACAGACTGGGAAGAACGCAGAGGTTGTTTCCTGAATGGGAACATAATTTTAAATATTACATGGCACACACAGGCCTTCCCGTATTGCACTATATAACACAGTCATAGTAAAACCAGCACGGTAACTGTTAATTTGAAAAAATGACACCCCTATTATGCCTATTCACACTAATGAAGGAGAAACACCAGAACATAATTCACAAAAACACAAGTCAGTGACATCATGATTTGCGTCATACTGGAAAGTTTAATTATCTTTAAATATCAATGAATTATTATAACGCATACAACGACAATTACCCTTAAACCATGGAGTAACAAGTCAGATACACATACAATCCTCCTATGACTTACAAACAACTACTAATCAAGGATCATGGAAACACACATTCTCAAACAAAAACTTCATGACCAACAGCTTCCACTGTAGTCTCAAGGTCTGTCAGAAAACGTTACTGAAAGAGAGGTATTCAACCATATGGTTCTATGTACACAGTTACAAGCAACTACCATTGGAATACTACACTAATAGACTTGAAAGTAAGTCATCACAGTGCAAACGAAGGCATTTTAATTGCAGAAGAGGCTCAGAAACAAATTTGCAACATTTACTGTTGGTGCTGAGTGAAATAATTGCTTCTTCATCAGTAGATTCATTTAAATACTTCTGGGTTACAGTACATTTAAAGAATGTAAGTCTGACGTCCCTTCTCTAAGCCATTCACTTCTTATTTCCCCCCTCTTACGACTTCTCATCTCGCTCACCAACTTTTCTAACTTTGCCAAGCTCAAATATGCACTCATTTGAAGAGACACCCTCGTGGCCAACTGTTTTGAATCTTAGGTATTTAAATTGACGAGCAAGTTAATGAAAGGATAAATAACAAACTTTGAAAGAGGAAACGAATATTCTGAATCAGGTTACATACTGTCTGGTTATCAAGATCATTAACTCTGATGTATACTGTTAAAATTCAAATAAAGTCCCAAACATATTAAGAATATTATTCTTTCTATACACATTTAAATCACAACCTAATATTCGCAGCTAATATACTACACTGATCATAATAATCATAATCATTCTAATTGCAATATTGAATGGTTTGTTACAAAACAATATTAAAACATCTTCGAATTCCCTTCCATGTGAGCAACACCACACAATCAAAAGCCTCGTCTTTTACAAGTGTGATGACTTACTCTCTACAGAAATCTACGTAATCACACTCTCCGACAATCTACAAGTATACACAGAAAGGAGGAAGGAAGAAAAGTCTGCTTGCGCAAGATAGGACCATATGGTTCAATGGATGCCTAGGTTAGTTTCTTTCCTGCACAGATCTAAAAAGTTGTCGTACAGACACTTGGTGCGCAAAAGCTACTACAACTTTTTTTATCTCCACAAGAAAGACACTAACCTCAACAGACATGGAGCCCATGATCGCTCGCTGGTGGCCCTCGAGAGTCTCCAGCGCCACCTGCTGGATTTCGCCCTCCGTCTTCCCCAGGAACTGCTCGCAAGCAGCCAGGAGCATTTCCTCATACTGACCTTGTACCTTCACCTGAAAAGAAGGACGAGACGTAAATGATACGGAACGGAATGGAATATAAATTTCAGGTCAAAGGAGAATGAGATATAAATGATATGGAATGGAATATAAAATTTAGGCCAAAGGCCAAGCAAGCTATGGGACCTAAGAGGTCATTCAGCGATTTACGGGAAACTGAACTTAAGAAGGTTTTAAAAGGCGTAACAATAGGAAAACCTTGCAGCTGCACTATTATTAATTATTATTATTATTATCATTCAGAAGATGAGCCCTAGTCATATGGAACAAGCCCACAGGGGCCACTGACTTGAAATTCCAGCTTCCAAAGAATATGGCGCTCATTAGGAAGTAAGAGAAGGTAGAGGAAAATAGGGAAAGAGATAAAGAGAAATACAAAAAGAGGTACAAGGAAATACAGAAACAATTGTTACAAGACAGAGTGTAAGATGGAAGCAAGAGAATATGAATGGCAAGTCAGTCAAAAAATCTGTCTCCTATCAAACATTCTATTCAAACGACATTAAACAATGACTCATACAAGTCCATTTTTAATCTTTGCACGATACAAAAAAACAGGACTTACCTGAGCAATACCTGTGACTGAGATGGGTACGCCCTGGGCAGTGTAGACGCGAGGGGACTCCACGTTCAACGTCATAACGTTGAGCGATATCCTATCGACATAAAAGCAGGTATAATATGGTATTTATGTCACTGATACAGTAATAATGCATGCTAATGTACTTGTGGTTAGTATAACTACAGCCGCATAAAAAGAAGCAATTAGTTCTTTCAATCAAACGAAATCAGTGCCTGGTTCTACATTTTTCCTCTGTGATTGATAATCCCTTACATATGTGAATTTAAGATAATCACTTAAATTGTTCACTGAACAATTCCTACTGTGAAAAGTGCAACTAACTTTGTGGATTTGTATGCAATATAAGATACGGTAAACGTAGACGAGTTTTCAACTCAAGAGGAAAACCACAAAGATTCATGTGGAGTAAAAAGTGTCACTCAGAATTCAAAACAAACTTTTAAAAGTTAATATTTATCAATACTGAATTACGGTACCTAAAATATCAGGCAAAAAGTTACATGTCAACAAAATCCCTCAAACTAATAGATAAAGTTTATGATAAAAAATCCACTTCAAAAATCTAATCTTGTTTTCTCAGTATTAAAAGTCTGTACAATGAAAAGATCAATATTCCACTTAAAACAAAACATTCCTTGGGTTATACTACGCCTTAAACTGACAAGCCAGGATCTGTTAGACCATTCCCAATTGCTAAAAGGTAACTGATAGAGTCTAGTACTGCCAGCAAAAGCTGATATACCAGAGAGAGTTTGCTCAATTTTCTGTGCCGCAGACAAAAGAAAGTAGAACAAAGGTATGAGGAGATAAGGGCCATCCACTTCACACAAAGTATGTTTACCTTAACTGACTGAGAAACTGTAACACTGCTGGTGGTACCACATTCATCTTTGGGGTCACATTTGGTCCTTGTTATTTCAACACATACTTCTAGATGCCTACTACCAGTCACTGAGAAATGCTGACAGTAGCATGTTACCATGGCCACTTTGCCTGGCTACAAAAAAGATAGCTTCACTTTACAGTATAGGCAGTCAACAGTTTAGGACAGGACTTCCGTTCTTCTGCCGCGTCGTAAGCTGAAAAATCGTCGAAAATCGCAAGAAAATCTTACTTTGAATCCTCTGGGTGTCTTGAAAACAAGGTAACCTGCATTTTAATGAGTGTTTCATAAAAAAACCTCCAAATTTTGACCATTCAGCTGTTGTGGCACAGAACAGGCGTTGTAACCCTGGAACATGTGCTGTAAACAGGGAAATAATTTCTGATGAATATATTTGAAGAAGGTCATAAGCTCAGAAACATCGTAAGCGAGCCCATCATAACCCGGGGACTGCCTACAGAAATCCTTCTGACAGTCATCTGGTACATACCTCTTTGTCAGGAGGTATTGCTGCACAACCTTTATTTGTGAAAAGTGTGCACCTACTTTCTTGTACATTTATAAAGACTGCATGAGGACACTGAACGCCTACAGGGATCAAGATGACTCAGGGCTAAACCTCAAATCTACTGGCTTGCTGATGAACTCCACTGGACAGACATACCGGAAACTCATGCTATTCAGACACTACATTTGTCAGTTAGTAGTAGATTGTTTTCCTATTATCAAAGTAATTAAAAAAGATGACAGAGTCAACTTTGCCTGACATAAAGTCTCAGATGAGACTAAAACCAGTAACAAGAGGGAGTTGAAGAAATTGGACAGTTTAAAAGTGGGAAAACTTGTAACAAATGAAAATCAAACGACAGAACCAGATCCAGCTGGGGCGAAGGGTCGCGGCAATGAAGCTTTATTACAGCCTGAAGTGTGTCGCAAAAGGTACGTCACAGGCGTTGTCGTTTATGCATTTACAGCCTGTGTTTACGACTGAATTATCTTTATCCGTCACTCACCTTCCTAGTTTTCCTTCAAGGGCATTCTTTTCTTTGGAAGGTTACTTTCAACACCAACTGCTTTGTAGGTTTCTTCCATAGAAATATTTGTTCAATTCAAACAACTAAAAACCCAACCAACCTGCAACACGATGGTAAAACGTGAAAGCAAATAAAATGGTGAGCAACGGAAAAATTAGACATGCTTTTAAGTGAAAAGAAAAGGCTTCTTCTAACGACGAATTTATTCAACAGCAGTGGGTGACAACTGCTTTCTACCTCAATGGCGAGAGGAAATGGTCTCTCTGGCTGACTACACAGTTTAAGGCGTGGTACTATAAAAGGAAGTTTGTGTGTAAACGCTTAGCTAAATTATAATTAAACAAACATAAACTATCACAATTCCTGCCTTAAAACAGTTGGAGTTATTATGTTCGACTTACCTGGACTAATATTAAAAATGACACTTGTAATCTATAAAACTCAGACAGGTTACGCTTTATACCCAAAAATCATGCGTCACAGCAAAGGGAAGTTTTCGCAAGCTACATCCACACAAATTATATACAGAAGTAATGACCACACATGCACAAAATACTAAAAAAGACTTTCGAAAAACACAGAAACATTCAAGGAGAAAATCAATGGAAGTTAATTAAATTTATAAACTGTATTAACTGTACATGCAGTAAAAAAAAGCACATAAATATCCAAGCCGATAAAAGTGAGATGTGACGTGACTCAAAATTGTCAGGTAACAATTTACTCACCAGAAATCAATAAAAATCAACCATTTACTAGATACAGTACGGTAAATTTATCTCTGGTATAAAGTGAACTACGATAGGGGCAGTCCCCGGTTATCGGTGGGGTTCCGTTCCGACGGCGTGACAATAAGTAAAAATTGCCGACAACCAAAAATCGCGAATCAGATAACCAGAGATCAGGGCCTCTGTTACGTATGTATCAGCGCCAATACCCTATTGGCACCGATGAGCGGAAATCGGTGCATATCGGCGCCAAAAATCGCCGATTTTTGTCACTAGACAAGCCCCATAAAACCGGACTGCCAACAACCGAGCCCGCCAATAACCGGGGACTATGCGTATGAGGAAATTTTCTGTTAGGAATTAAATATCACACATATTGCACTGGACAAAGCAAGGAATCTTCTTACAAAAATTAAAGGGTTTTGAAAGGTACTTTTACATTTCACTGATACAAACCACAGCTTGTCAAATTCCAGCCTAACTGGCCTGTAAGGGTAAAACCTGTTCCTGAATAAAAATGACCACTTGATTACTGATTGACTGACAATACAGCAGCCATGTTACTACACTGGTTTTTCTGCTTCAGTCACAAACAACAAGAAGGTCTGCCACATATTTAATTAACGTTATAAATAACTGATCGTAAAGGCATCCCCCCAAAACGAAAAGGTCTTTACTTGGCGATTCAATTTCCTGCATCTTTATTGCCAGAGAGAGAGAGAGAGAGAGAGAGAGAGAGAGAGAGAGAGAGAGAGAGAGAGAGAGAGAGAGAGAGAGAGAATCTCATTAATAGTTCCACCCCATTGAATGATGACTGCCTAACCAAGGTTCCTTTGCAATTCTTATGATGGTATACATTTTGATCATGTACGGATCATACATGACTGTTTTTGTCTCCCTCAGAGAGAGAGAGAGAGAGAGAGAGAGAGAGAGAGAGAGAGAGAGAGAGAGAGAGAGAGAGAGAGAGAGAGAGAGAGAGAGAGAGAGAGAGAGAAATGCACTACCAATGGAAGTATCTCTGTTGCTAATTAAAACATCTGGGAGGGTGTACCAGAATGTCTTTCACAAAGATACAACAGTAAGTATTCACGCAAGCGTAGCTGTTGTTTCTCTCTAAAAATATGAAACTTTTAAAAATGCTTCCATCCAAAGCCTGCAGCAGAATCATAGAATCAAACCAACTTCTACTTGCTAAGCTGATTTCCATAATTAGCACCATAATGACTGAAAGACTTCAAACAATCTTCAAAAAGCTAAAACAAAAACAATATTTTTCATAGAGTACATATCTTTATGCATTTATGCAATTTTGCATTTTTTAAATTGAACTTTATATATCCATGGCTTTTCAACATGAAGCTACACGAACCAATGTGTGTCAACTTTTATTTACCTTATATTGTTTTCAACAAAACACGCCACGATGCAAGTGACATAACCAGAGGTACTCCTGTGCTAGTAATATTAACACATAATTTACAGACTACAAGACTTGACCAAAAGGTTCATTAAGCAAGTAAAATCTGGAGGAAGGAGTTACAGAATGAAAGTGGGAAGGGATGGGAAATGGGTGAAAAGTAAAAGGGTGAGAGGCTGAATGTTATGTAGCTAAGTCTGAAGAGGAATTGGAGACAAATGACTAACTATAAAATTTTATACAGGCAGTCCCTGGTTTATGGAGGGGGTTCCGTTCCGACGCCGCGTCATAAGCCGAAAATCATTGTAACCCAAAATATCGTCAAAAGTCGTAAGAAAACCTTACTTTTAACCATTGGGGTATCTTGTAAATGACGTAAGTTGCATTTTTATTCTTTTATCAAAAATCTCAAAATTTTGACCATTCTGCCCTTTTGGAACCCCATTTCTTCCGTCGGATCAGTGTCATAACCCTGGAAAATGCATTTTAAACCGGGAAATAATTTTTTATGAACATATTTGAAGAGCGTCGTCAGCTTGGAATGTTGTAAGCCGAGCCCATCATAACCTAGGGACTGCCTGTAGTAGTGAGCAGAATATAATACTGGTGCATTCCCATAATACTGTATACCAGTTTAATGAATGAACCCACCTAACCAGAGGTAATGATTAACAACATATTAATATCCGCTTTAATATGAGAGAAGTGTACCGATTTTCAAAATAAAGAACATAAACTGTAGAGTACTACTGTATCACAGAACAGCTTACGTGGCACTGCAAGATTCCTGGCTTGCAAAAACTACGACAGCAATAATACGAAAGTTAGTAGCAAGTATACACCACAACAGTACCTAACATGTTAATGACAAGTATTACAACAGCGTCCATGTTGTTAGTGAGTTAGTATGAGCAAAAAGGGTGATGGGGATTAAAAAATTAAAGCAACCACCCACCAAAGCTAATTCATGCAACGATATATAATTATCAAAAGAATAAATGATGTTATGCGTCTAGCATTCCAGCCAGAGAGGGTGGACATGCCACGTCTCCAAAGCAACCAGCCCAGTACGAGAAACGTACGCGTGGATTCCGTAAGGTCATCTAACTACTTCCAAATGAAAGTCATGCTTAGCCAACTCTAAGATTCAAAACTTGAGGTCAAAGGTAATTCTAAAGGATGCCTGCGTGCAGCAGAGTTTCAGCTAAGTTGTTCTTGCATGTGACTGTACGGTGGCTGAAATTCTGCGCACACTTATACAGAGTTTTAAGACTAATAAAAGATTCACTATTATAGCTATCTTAAAGATGAATAGATCACAAAAAATTTAATTTGCAAAAGAAGAAACATTATGACGATGATCTTGGCATCAACTATAATAGTAAATATGAGATCTTTAATAAGATATTAAGTAATGAGATATTAAGTATCTTAAAAAAAGAGAAGATCACTGTGATTCAATTCGTGAAGGCAAAATACTTATCTTAAAATTGAGCAGATCATAAACAAATCAATTATTTCAAGGCAAGATACTGTTATCGAAGCGAGTTAACAATGACACTGGCAGTTACTATAATAGCAAATATGAAAATCAAGAAGGAGAGAGATGGCAAAAAATGAAAAAACTATACGGCTACGGTATACCTCTGTACTTGCTGCACAGTGGGCCAAACGAATGCTCGCCCACCAGGGACTAACAGTGGCTTTTTGTGGCAACATCCTGTAACACAAACACACATCCGTCACTCCCCAGAACATGACAAATAAACGCCCTTGGCGGACACGTACAGCATATATATATACGGATGTATATATATGTGATATATATATATATATATATATATATATATATATATATATATATATATATATATATATATATATATATATATATCTCTGTACAGTGCAGATAAAGCATTCCAACAAATAAATTTTGATTTGACGTTCCACACAGTGTAGCCAGGTGCCCCGAAAAGTATAGGTATCCCATGGCACTCGTATTATGGACAGTGCATGGTCTCCCATCAAGGAAGGAGTGGGGGGAATACTGAAAAATAAAAATAAAAGATTTATGGACACTACAAAAAATAAAGATAAAAGAACGTAGACATCACTAAACCTAGGTAAAAGAATACAGCACTCATAAACATATCCATGAAGGCAAAATTAAAAATGAACGGACTGTTGACATCGGAAAAGTATACGTTGTAACTTGAACACTTGGATGGTCAAAAAAATGAAAAACAAAATCCAGTAGGGTCAGCTCAGATGAGGATGAAACACCATGGCTATGTTTTGACGGAACAGCAAAGGGAAGAATCTTGGGTAAAGTGACGTCGTTATAACCTATTATCTTAATCTAAGAGAACATATATAGTTACAAAAAAGTTAAAACACAGTAGTCCCACTGATCGTCCTGACGGAGTTATCCAATGGCAAAGGTTGATTTAATCCTCTTCCTGGTTTTATCCGGAGTAAAGAAACGTTTACATATGGCTTCCGGTTTTCACCTCACTAGACCATTTTAAAAAGGGCCAATGAAAATTTTTACACTGCAAAGCAATTTCCAATTAATCAAGAGATACTGTGACATTTTGATGTTGGTGTGAATGTTTTCGTGTGAGACAAGTTCATTGACATTCACAATGCTGTACCACTTACTGACCGTCACCCAATGTTACTTTATCGTGCCCACAGTGAATGCCAAAAGACCTATTGCTAGCCATCCTGTCTTGTGCCTCGTGGACGTGACCTCATTCCGTCTAGTGCAGCTACAACCAAAAAAGCCAGCATAAAACATTCCAGAAACGAAATAAAAAAATCAACAGAGAAAGGTAGACTGAGACAGAAATTGAGAACAGAAAAAAAAAATCAGGGGACGAAGCACTAATAAGTATACACATGTACGCGGTGTGCTATACCAGGTGACGACTTTTTTTTTTTTTTAAGGAGAATCTGTACAAGGCAGTAATTTACAAAAGAAACAAAACTGCGTGTGTCTTCTAGGACAATTTGGCACAGTTCTAAGTATACATCCTCACTACTTCGTGTCATCTGACTTCCAAAGGATACGACAAAAAAAGCAGCCAAGGCAATATTCAAGAGTGCTCCTGCTATTACGGATAAAATTCATCAAAGCTCACGGTGACTAGTCAAGTTACCACTCGCCAATGCTACCTCTCCCCAGTTTGCGTCGTGACAGCGACGACAGAGCGTCGGCGGTTCGTGTGAAAACCGTGACGTCAATGCTCACGTGATACTTGAAGAAGGGGCCACGGACGCACAAGCTGAGGATCAGGAACACTGGCCTCATGTTGTGAGGTAAGGCTATAGACACCACAGGCAGTTCCTAAATGCATACAAAGCTAAGTGACACCTTGACCACAGACTCTCCCATTCTCCTTCACTGGTAAAACGTTCAACCTTCGGTACCTTTGTAGCATTTGAATACATGGCCAAACAAAGGCGCGTCCTCCTACTACCGTCAGGGGCTTTCCATGGTAACAACATCCTGGAAACAGGCAGTGCGGTTCAACAACAACTTTGACAAGGATGATGACACATCAAAAGCTACAACGAAGAAATCTGCTTTTATTTGTCGCAACGTCAGGGCATGGCGGATGCTGGCCCGGCAAGAGCTTGGTGGCCTTGGGATCTGTGACAGTCCAGTCCCTTGGTATGATGACTAAGCGGAACTTAAAAGCAAATTTCGTCGCACTACGAGAAACAAAAGTTGCATTGTTCTTCCTTTTGGCTAGAACTTCCATTCCTGCGCAAACTGCTACTGAACTTTAGACAGTTTCACTGGTACCATGCAGTACCAGGTCAACTCTTCAGTAGTGGTATTACTGTATCCCAAAATTTGACAGCAGCTTAATCTCATGACAGCAAACCATCCAGGGGTTCACAAAAAGCAACAGTAAAATACCCAAATTGTCAAAATATGCAAACAAATTGGACTTCTTACAAGTTCTGCTTTCATATGGAAGTTCTAGCCTTCTCTAGATGAAATTTAGGAATAAATCAATTTTCCGCATGTAAGTATATTTTAGCGCGCTAGCCTCTAGAAACTTACCTTGAGTGATCTGCAAGACGACGTAATTGTACAATGAATGCTGTACTATGTAAATCATTATGCGTACAATGCAAGCTTCTATAACGAGAAAACAGAATGAGGTGCAATATACCGCTAAGCTTTAATCATGTGTGGTGCAAAAAATGTCTTTCGTCTGAAACACCAACTAACATGTGCAAGAACAAGTCTTTGTGGCAAATGAGTTACAAAGGCTGTATGTGAAGTCTTGTCATTCATTACACAAATAAAAACAAAAATAAATCAGAATCGAGGAGCCATATTGCCTGGAAAAAAATTAATTTTCAAACATCACTGAGACTTGCCTGAAAACAAGAGTTCATTTTTAAACAAACATGAGGTCATGAAGTCCAAAACTGTGATTCTTTGACTCAGAATAAGTAAAGTAACGTTTTCTTTGACTGTAATACCGATTTCACAGCCAAGTACTGTAATGCAAGAGACAAAATACATTTAGCAGAATCCTCCTTTGCAAAATGGACATCTTTAAGAGAAGAATCAAGAAGAGGGCGGCCCCAGGGAAGGTCAAAGCCATGTAACTCATTTGCCGCAAAGTATGTCCGGTGGTAATACAAGACACCATGTGCGTAGATACACTATACGAGACATCGTGTTGCAAATGAACAAGTGCGGTAACAGAAAAATCTCTGCCTCAGTCAATATCTATATAAAGCTGGCCTGTAAAGAAAATTATTTATCAAGACAATTTCATTTTTATATTTAATATATATATATATATATATATATATTATATCTCGAATCTAAATGTAAAAATATGATGCCCGTTTTATATTAAGATCTATAAGGCACTATTGACTACCTAGAATAACTACACTTCCTACAGTCTAATCACGACTTACTCAAAAAAAAGTCTTAAATTTCTAACTTAAGGCTAATTTCTGGGGTACATGTCTAATCAGGACTTACTAAAAAAAGTCTTAAATTTCTAACTTAAGGCTAATTTCTGGGGTACATGTCTAAACAGGACTCACTCAAAAAACCTTAAATTTCTAACTTAAGGCTAATTTCTGGGATACATAGGTTTACTTTAAGTAATAGGTCTGTATGTACAAAAAATTAATAGGAAAACTATGCATAATTTCTGCACTGATGTCAACTTCTCCAAGCAATTTTACATCAATGTAACATGGAATAATTCTTATAATGTAAGCCTGAATCAAGAGAAACCTTGGAAAATATGTACAAAGATTGAGAAGACGGCAAAATGAAGCGAAAACTGTACAGATATAAAAAAAAAAAATGTGTTGCAAGAATTTTGACAATAAAATCTGAGATTCAAAATGGCACGATACAGAACAAGAAAAAATGATATTAAAAAATACATAATCTGAAAATGGATAAAAAATACATTCTAATTTCATTCAATATATACATCCGTAACTAAGATCTCTCAATTCTGCAACTGCTTGGACCTGGTCCTATAACTGGGCTGACTTTAAAGAATTGTTTATATTCTCAGTGGGTAGGCCTTTTAGGCTACCGACTGACAATAGAGGCTACTAAACATATTAAATGGGAAGTATAAAATGCTTGTAGTATATTAATTTTAATACAAATTTGTTGTAAATTTGGATAAAATATCATCTAAATAAGCTGCAGGCCTATTGTACATTTACATGTATTCATATTTACTGAAAGAGGAGCCTAGCAGTATGCTGTTACACTTTTATTCTGTAAACAGGCATATAGCTAAGAGGACTATTATGTATAATGGTACCCATTAAGGGCATATACCCAGTATGGGCATTGACGCTTCGAAAATATTGGATTAAAGTAAATTTATTATCAATAATGGTATGTCCCGTGAACACGGAGTTTTACACAAAATTGTGTATGATTTCTGGAAATTATTTAGGGCTGCAGTATTTCTAGGAGATGAACATTAATTACAAATCGTAAAATATAATTTATCTACTTGATTTTGAAGTTTACTCATACATTTTCACGGTTATTCACAATAGGAAAAGAAATACGGGCCGGAATGAGATTTACTTAAGACTGCGTAATATTCTCGGAAATTATTCAGGCCTATGGTATTTCCTGGTGATGAACATTAATTATATATATAAAAAAATGAGAATTTATCTATCTGATTCTGCAGTTTATTCGTAAATTTTCACGGTTATTCAAACTAACAAACAATAGGAAAAGAAATATGGTCCCGACTGAGATTTTACGTAAGATTGCGTAACATTCCTGGAAATTATTCAGGCCTGTGGTATTTCTAGATAAATATCAACTATAAATCATAAACAAGAATTTATTTATTTGATTCTGAAGTTTATTCATACATTTTGAAAGTGATTCAGAATGAAACAAGAGCAGAAACACGGGCCAGACGTCGCGGCGCCCCGACCGAACCTACCATCATAACAATCGCCATTTCAAATTGCCCAGCTTTATTTGGACTTAATTAACAGTATTTCACCCTTAACCGCCTAATTTCCCTTACCTGATATCACCAGGGCCTCGTTAGGGCCGCACGTCACGAATCCCCACACCATGGTTGCCCTTAAAAAGAGAGGGCGTCGCAGAGAATAAGGGGTTTTCGGGGGAAGGCGTCTCTTCTCCTACTCGCCCTCCAGTGTCAGTCTCCTCCTCCGACTTCGATGACGAGTATAAGGGAAGAAACCATACAAACCGGTCGATGAAGTAAACAAATATAAAGGATTTGATTAAAAGTTTCGATTCCTTATACTTTTTATAAGGGGACTATAGGGGATTCGATGCTATTATGATCCTCGTTTATTTGCGTAGGTCTCGCCCGTTTATAAATAGTAAGGGAATGCCAAGAAGAGCTATCGGCGGCAGCGGCGGCGGTGGTAAGAGGAGAAGAGAAGAGGAGGTCCATGATCCTGGCCACCCTTATCTTCTGCCCTTCCCCCGCCCCCGCCCCCGCCCCGCCCCGTAGCCGCCCACGTCCCCACCGCCCATTCCCATACAGTTTATTATAGCAAGTGCTGCCTTGCAGTACGCAGATGTGGACACCCCTTTTCATTCCACCTCGATCGCATTCCCTCACAATTTACAGCAATTGTTGTCCGTTGCTGTGGCTTTAGACATCCTTTCTCCACTCAGTTCCATTCCCATGCAATTTATTATAGCAAGTACTGTCTTGCTGTACGTAGATGTGCATTCCCTTCTCCATTTTACAGCAATTGCTGTGGTCACCCTTCTCCCCTTCCCCGTCCCATTATCACACAATGACAGCAACTGCTGTCCGTAGCTGAACACTGTATCTGTGATGGCATTCCAACCCCACCCCTACCCCTTGCCATCCAATACAATTTACAGCAACTGCTGCCTTGCTGTCCATAGCTGTGCCATGGCATTCAAATGCTGCTCTTGCGTAAGTCACTAAGGGTACCATGGCGCACTATAATCCCTTAAAATACTTCGCCCTGAGGTGGGGCTATGGTGACTAAAAGGATTGACTGACAATGGTGGGATTTAATCTAATAATTAATGAAAAAGTAGGATTTTTGTTTATTTTTAATAACTACTTAAAGATTATTACAGAATTTTCGATAGTGCATTTGTAAAATTATGCTGATTTAATTATTCATTTAAAGAATTACAAGTGGATTTAATCTGTTTTTTAATGAACTAGGTAGCATTACACTCAAAATTTGAGTGGGAACGAACAGATTACGGCACTGAATGCAATACATGTTTATAAAGTCATTGCCTTTCCTTAAACTGTTTACCGCCACACTTAAAATGGCTACAAAAAATATCTTTACGTAAGCGCAAAAACAAACATTGATTAGTGGCGCCAAAAATCAAGCTTAATCATTGCCATTCATTCAAGAAAGTATAATGAGAGTCACGTTAATTCAAAAACGGGTTACGATAAGATAAGATAAAAACGGAATTTGAACGACGGTACAAGCTTGCGCGTTTGTATTCGACAAAAAAATGTCTTTGCAAATCATTCACTTAATTCTGATAACAGGGAAGAGTTATCGAGTTGATCTGTGAGAGTATTGGTGGGTGAAGAAGAAGTAAAAACTCTCTCTCTCTCTCTCTCTCTCTCTCTCTCTCTCTCTCTCTCTCTCTCTCTCTCTCTCTCTCTCTCTCTCTCTCTCTCTCGGTCGGAGAGTATAAAACGGCCACTATTGCCAGGTTCCCAGGACTGCGTAAACAGTCTTCTCTCTCTCTCTCTCTCTCTCTCTCTCTCTCTCTCTCTCTCTCTCTCTCTCTCTCTCAGAAAGTAAACAGTCCCGAACTTTGGAAATGAGTCGAGTTTCATTCTTTTATGATTAAACGATTTTCTCTCTCTCTCTCTCTCTCTCTCTCTCTCTCTCTCTCTCTCTCTCTCTCTCTCTCTCTCTCTCTCTCTCTCTCGTATTATTCTGATATAGCTTTGATAGCAGTAGACCTAAATTCATTTAGATCCTAACTTATATGTAAACTGGTTTGCATATAAATCTTATTATTGGGAATGTTTTTATTACTTCTGTTTTCCAGAGTTTTAATCTTCCTTCGTTCCTTCAGTACTGAGAGAGAGAGAGAGAGAGAGAATTTGATTACTGTATTTTTCTTCATTCGTGCCTATGTGTTCTCCCAGTTTTGGAAGCTGTCATTTAATTTATGTAATAATAATAATAATAATAATAATAATAATTATAATAATAATGAGAAATAAAGTTAAAAATTTGTGCTTGTTTTAATACTATCCATTTTAAATTATTTGTTTCAGTGTTTTTCTCAAAAGCCTGAAATTCCACCCATTAAAACACATGAGTGACTCAAGACCCTAAAAACACACTTTTTCCTAAAATAAGATCATAAAAACATCTTATTTTATGAAAATAAGTGTTTTAAAGGACATTATGCATTCTATTACGTATTTTGTTTCCTTATATTCTTCTTATAAGCCTGAAATTCCGCCCACAAAAACTACCTATGTAATTTAGACCCCAAAACGCACCTTTTTCTGAAATAAGAACGATAAAAACGACATTTTAATTACATAAATTATGCGAAAAAAACAATTTTCCGAAATGTTGATCCCCAAAACTGACGATTCCTATACACAACTTCGAGCGAAGAAGAAGCCACTCTTTGTTTTTCAAGCGAACGAAGAGCGACGATTCCCCGTCGATAATGACGAAACTTTTCCCGTCGCGACGAAGGCGGAAAATGTCGTTTTGCTTCATTTCCGTCGGGTTTTGATGAGTTATGGGGATTTATTATAGAAATATATGTTGACTTTAGTTATTTCAGGGCGAGAAATAAGAATATTAAAGCGTTAAAAAGGAGATACATCGAATTAAGCGAAACGGGCGCCGCGCTGCCATCTAGCGGCCAGATGACGAACGTCGCCAAAACCGCGACAAAATGCGCCCGCGACTCAACCGTCGCCCCACATTTCCCATCTTCGGCTTCTTCCATTCTTCCAAGACCTAACGAAGTCAAGCCTTGTCAGTTACTCTGTGCGAAAATGTTCTAGTATTTCGGCCCCACGCTGGCAAATTCGGCGTCGCGAGGCGGAGCGATGACGAATCTACCTTCCCGATGACGGAGGCAAGTATGGGAGGCGGGAATAATGGCGCCGGAGAGGTAAATATGGCCAAGCGCTTCGGTCAAAGTCGAGGGAGACGTTTCCCGTTAGGTTTCGCTTGGAGGTGGAAGTGGGCTTTTGTTTTGGCCTTATCTCCGCGTTATTTGGGCGATACCTGCCGTTCCCCCCCCGTTATTTTCTCCGTCCATGACCCGGGAGTGACTTAATAAGGTTTGGGGGGCGAATAACGCCCGTTTTCACCCGGGGAGACGAATAGCATCCGTCTCCCCCACCCCCCGAAAGTAGGGCATAAGGTCACTGCACAGGCTAAATAACGTTGGTCCCGCTACGTTCCCTGCGGGACTCCTCCTCCTCCCGAGGGTGCTCTTCCTTGACAGCATCTGCCGCTCGGAGAGATTCCCACTCTGTTTTTCATTTAACCTAACCTCAGCTAGGTGTAGGCTAAGCCCAGGGCTATTTCTTCTTGGATATCTGTTTGGTTCGTATTTCTGGAATAGGGTTCTCGTTTCGTACCAGATTTATCCTAATTTGTCTCATTGTTTGAACATTTTGCCGCTGTTTTCTGTTTAAAGTTGGCCTAAATTTCATTAAATACATTCCTATTGTATTTACAAAGTCTAAGCTTATGGTAGGCAAGACCTACTTTGGTTTGGGTTAATCCTAGATTATTGAAACGTAACTTATTTATTTATCAGATGTTTTTCGTGTAGACGCAGGTCTGTTGGTAAATTTAGCCTAAATTCAATAAAAATTCATTCCTGTTTATAATACGCCGCGTACGGTAGGCTAGGCCTGTCTATTCTGGTTTAGGTGAATCCTCATAGCCTATTATTAAAAAACATATCGGATATTTTCCATTTAGCTGCAGGGTTGCCCATAAGCATAGCCTAAATTCAAATAAATTCATTTCTGTTGAATTAAAAATGCTGATGGTAGGCTAGGTTTACGTAGGTTTCGCGTGGATCGTATGAAAATTTTGGTAATTCGTCTTGGTTATGATAAAGAATTTTTAGGCCTGTTTGAACCAGTCAGGGACGTTTTGCTGTTTTTACGCCCCTACAGCTGTTTGGCTACAAGTTTTGATAGCCTAGGCTACATGTGCGCAAAAATTACGACTTTGGCCGTTTTCCGTCTGCGGAAGTGATCGACGCTTTCTAGGCAGGCTTGAGGAGTCGCTCGACTCTATGGCTTTATTTATGTCTTGTGATCTTGTCTGAAGAGTAAAACTCTCTCTCTCTCTCTCTCTCTCTCTCTCTCTCTCTCTCTCTCTCTCTCTCTCTCTCTCTCTCTCTCTCTCTCTCTGTCTCAGAGTGTATTTTTTATTGTAGGCTGAGGCCTAGACCCTAAGAAACATTGATATAGGCTACATAACATTTTAGGCTACCTAATTTAAACCTGTAGCGTAAACTCCTAAATGTATAACCTTTGTAGAGGTAGTCCCCGGGTATCGGCGATCCGGTTTTATGGTGCTTGTCTAGTGACGAAAATTGGCGATTTTCGGCGCCGATGTGTGCCGATTTCCATTATCGGTGCCGATCTCTGGTTATTGGCGCCGAAAGTTGCCGATTTTCGCTTGTCACGCCGTCAGAGTGGATCCCTGCCGATAACCGGGGACTGCCTGTATTTGTTTATAGGGTACTGAGCTATTACAGTGACAGGTTTAGCCCATAATGGTGCTGTAAATGAAGTCTGTCACTCTTTCAATCATGAGGCCTAATTTATTGAGAGCTTTTCATACTAACAAGTAAAAATGTACCCTATATAATAGTATATTAGTAAATGGTTTTGAAAGCTATATATACTGCATACACTTTTAAATGGTTTGTTATGTTAACGTGTAGTCTGTAAAATTTTCTAGTGTTAGTACGTTTATGAGAGAGAGTGAATTTAAACGTGTATGATGTGAGAACAGAACAAAATGAAGCTAAAATATGAAGATATTCAGTATTTCTTTGCATAATTTTCAATGGGTAGTTTGCAGAGTGACGGGACTACCGCTGAACTGAAACTTAGTCTCTTGTCTACAATGTTTAGTATTATTTGGGGGGTCCTGAGTGGGGATGAAGCCACACCCTCTCAGCCTAAGTGAGGTTAGGAAGGTAAGGTCTGGTTAAGTCAGGACACGGCATTCTAGGAAAGGCTGGGTTTGATTACGTCTGCAGAACTTGTTCCTGTTGTACATTTGTCCCTTTTCATAAATTTTTATTTTACGTTCACATAGCCTGCCAGAAATCGGTCCAGTATAGGCACAAGTTCGAAATTGAAACGACCTTATGCATTTCAAAATTTGTGGCCAAATTGGGCTAGCTGCGGAAATGTAAAACTGGTTGATGGAGGTACAGAATATCCAGTATGAATTTGCTTGTAATATTTTCGTCCCCCCGGCCTATCCTTTGGCTGTGGTATGCCTGATTTCTTGCTAAACAAGTGCATCTTATATTTGTTCCTATGAAGATACTATTTTAGTATTGGCAGGTAAATGACAGGTTAGACGTACCACTCATTCATTGGTTAGATGTACCACTCGTTCATCTAACTGTTAACTTACATTTTCTTTTGGCTGTACTCGAGTCAAGGTGTGTGTGAAACTGTTAATAGAATCTTAGTTCCAGGATTCCTGTCCTGGCACCCTCTGGTAACGGTATGCTAAGTAAAGCTGAGTAACAAGTTAGTCCTGTGCAAACCTCTCATTGCTGTGCATGCGATTGTTGATCACGAGAGTGATTTTTGATGTTGGTGCTGTTCAAAAAGGTAGGATTGTGAATGGACAGCATAGCTGTGCAGGCCTAGGCACTGTATGTTTTGCCTTCTACAGTACCAGTGTTCACTGGTTTTTGCATAGATCAAGCGAACAGTGTTGAATTGCCCTGTTTGCGACTGTTGTACCCAGATCCCAGATCCTCCATCTATCCATGTGATCTTCCTGTTTAACCTATCCAAGAGTTCTAGATTTGTGGAGGTCACACTCATTGAGAACGTGGTAAGAGTTCTGTCATGCTCTCTCCTTGCGCATACTCTCCTTCTGCTTTCCCAGGCTTTACTTCAAAGTCTATATATCCTGGTACCTGAAGGTAATGTGGTCTCCTTCAGATATTGCATTTCATGCCCTCCTGGACCACTTTTCTTCAGCTAATGGGTCTCGCGTAGTTCCTACCCATCCCACACAGACCACGTCTGTTTACTCTTGCATAGCTATTGTGATTCCTCTGGGAGAAACGTCTGAGGTTCCTTTGTTGATTGTACTACTCTATTACTCATGGAAAAATCTTTTCCCTTGTTGTTGTTGTGTCTGAACTATTTAACATCTCAAGGAAAACTTGGAAAGTACGAACGAGCACCAACACGAGATAAAAAGCTATTTAAAGCGTCCACCAGGTTACGATAAGTTTCTGCATGAAGTTGGGAAGAATTGTCTCAACTTCTGCACTTGTTCGAACAGATAGACTGACCGATAAGGTATTTGTAAAGCAATGGATTGTATCTGTGCAACTGAATCTTTTCAAATGAATGATTTTATTTAATAGTATATACTGTATTAACCTTTGGTACTTTGAAGAAGTATATCTTTTATGTGCTGCAAAATCTTTATTCAGATGATTACTTTTTAGAATTTTGCCTTTGGTAATACATGTATTGGCGTTATCTACCTACACCCTGTAGGAGTTTTGATGTGTCATGTAAATTAGCTTTGATATACTGTATTTATGGTGGACATTTATGAAGCATGTAATTAAAAACTAATTTTATACTGTACTCATTTTACTGGTAATGGCCCATGGTCCCACTTGTAGAATATAGCTTCCATTTCTCACCTCTGAATATAAACAGCAACATACTGTTCTGTAAAAGTCAGATGTTTAAATAAATTGAAAGTGACTCTTTTTCTTAGTTGGTTTAAGAAACATTTGGTTTTAATTTTGTTTGCAACATGTTTTCGCATTTTTTAACCTTGCCAAATCTTTGCAGGTCGCAGCTATGTAGCAACTCTCGCCAGCAGTTCGTCATGAACCTACAACGTTGTTGATGGCCTCCTGAAAAGCAGTTACTGTGTTAGTGACGAAGCGTCAAATTGGATAATTGTAGGGGGATATTTTAACGGAAAAGCTCGAATATAAAGGCTCCCCATTATTACTAAATGGTTGGTAGTTCGTAGTATATTTTGTAGCCCATTTTGAGGTTTAGTTGGATAATACTACTTTGCGTTAGTGCTGTTTTCTGTACGCAGGCTTTAACGTATGTTGTATTTCAAACATGTGACAGAGTCAGAAAGAAACTAGAGATGTCATAATGCATAGGTTGGAGGCACTGCAACGCCTGCTATGGAGGTAACGTAGGGTCCTGAGTGCGCGCGGAAACAGAAACTCCTAGCCATGGGTGACTCGGTAATAGAGGAGGCCATGATTGCCTCCTCCCTGATGGAAGACGCCATCATAGACGGCACCTACGACGATTACGCCGACATGAGCTCGTTCAGTGCCAACTTGTGCGATGTCGTTCAGGAAGACATGGGCATGTACGACGCGCCCGACGAACAGGACATGTACAATAGCAAAACAAAGCGCCTGATCTGTAAGAGGTGTGGGAAGGCATTTAGGAATAAGATCTTGCTGAAGAAGCACACCGCCATGCACACGAAAGACAACGTGTTTGATTGCGAGGAGTGCGACAAGAAGTTCAGCCGGAAGGAGAGCCTCACCAGGCACATGCTGGTTCACTCCGGCATGAAGTTTTACGAGTGTTTCGAGTGCGGCCGAATGTTCAACCAGAACGGCCATCTGAGAACACACATGCTTACCCACACCAAGGAGAAAAACTTTCAGTGTGATAGTTGTAACATGAAGTTTGCTCGTAAAGATAATCTGAAAAGGCACTATCTCTTACACAGTCGGAAGAAGTCGTTCGAGTGCTCTATCTGTGCAAAACGGTTTAACCAGAACGGACACTTGGAGTCCCACATGCTCACGCACACACAAGAGAAGAACTTTGAGTGCGAACAGTGTTTTATGAAGTTTGCTCGAAGGGACACTCTCAAAAGACACATGCTCGTTCATACCCGAGAGAAAGCCTTCGAGTGTGACAATTGCAGTGCAAAATTTGTTCAGAATTCACACCTGAAAGCCCATCTCCTCGTTCATACCCGCGAAAAGAAATTCAATTGTCCCGATTGCGACAAGTCGTTTGCCAGGAAGGGGAGTCTGAAGCGTCACATGTGCGTCCACACGGGAGAGCGGAACTTCGAGTGCACGGAGTGCGGGAAGACTTTCGTGCAGAAGACCCACCTGAATAAGCACCAGTCGATACACTCCGGCACCAGGGACAAGATGAGTGACGAAAACGTCGACGAGTTCCTCGAGAACATCAATAAAGTGGAGGTTCATATCCTGAGTCCATCCAAAGTGGGCAAGAATGGGAAGCCCGTCAAGCGAAGAAATAGAAGATGCATAAAAAATTCTCAGGCTGGAAAAAGCGGGGGATCGAAGAAGGGGACGTCAAATTCGGCGACTAACAATTCGGTCAACACACAGGCTGGAGCAGCCTCCAAGGCTGGGCCAGGCCTGTCAGCAAATGAGACCGCCTGTAAAGTAAAAAACGAGTCTGAAACTCAAGGCAAGCCTGCCTCAGGGGACAAGCCTGCCTCGGGAGATCAGACGGCCTCCAAAACTCAGTCTGCGTCGGGAGCCCAGCCTGTATCAGGGAGTGGGTCCACTTCAGGAAATCAGCCTGTAAGGGCCCAGCAAGGAACAATGACTAACATTCAGCAACAAAATTCACATCAGCCTGTGGGAGTCAACAACGTGCATTGTCCCCCAGGTGATGTGAGGAGTCCACCGGTAAACATTGACTCCGAAAACCCGGATGCGTCTCAGATGCAGCCCAACAATCTACTGGCCAACAGCAATTCAGTGATGGCTCTGGCTCTGCTCGATCACTTTCTCACCGGCAATGAATCTCAGGAGAACGTAGCTGCAGCGGAAGAATCCGGCGGGAAGGGCAAGGGGAATAACCAGTGGGGTCAGAAGACACAGCAGGAGCTCCTGGCGGCCCAGACGCTGTCTGCAATAGGCCAGAGAGCTTCGGTCGTGAACGAGAACCACCAGGGGTATCCCCAGCCCCCCTGCATCAATCCACAAATGCCTTCTTGTAACATGCAGCCCGTTCGCAGGGCGTCCTGGCTTCTGGACCTGCTGCTGCCATGAAGATCAGGCCTCCTGCCGGTGCGCAGTGGATCCCCCAAGACAAGGCTCTCGTTCATCCGCAGAACATCGTCTACAACGTTCCCCCTCCGGCCCACGAGATCTTTCGATACTACTCTCCCGCTAACATGCCTTTACACCATCCGTCAAATCGCTATCCGGACGGCTCTTGCATTCCGGCTGACATGCGAGCGACGCCCAGAAAGCCCAAGTATCCACAGAAGGTGTTATTGCCGCCGGGAGAGTGGCAGCAGATGCCAATGCATCCTGGCGGGATGAACGCGACCATGCCAATGTACGCTCACACCAAACACCCTTCAGACCCGCCCCGCATGATAGACAGACCCTGAGATCACTTTTGGGGGTGGGTTTAGGCTTCTTTATATGATTTTTCATCTTTATTTTTCTAAGTATGATAAGTACGACCGACATCTCTTTACTTTTCGAACGAACCGCAGCAGCCACAAATTTGCATGGTTTTTAAGGGTGAAGGCTAGAATCATTTTTTTTTTTTTTTATTAAGACTATTATTTACATCTCATATCACCATCATCTTCTTCTTCTTCTTCTTCCTTTTTATCACTTAAGATTTTGTTGATTATTTTGAAGTTGCTAGTATATTTAAGTTTTTTAGTGTTATTTATGCAATAATTTGTTGTCCTGTGACAAGAGAGAATGGATGGGGAAGTTGGAGTTGGCAGAGAATGATGGCAAGGTGTGTATGTATATGTAAGTATATATGTATACACAATGTATATATATATGTGCGTACATGTACAAAACCAGTACCGTACAGTAAGGTCAGTTCATTCCTCAGTACAATACTTGTTTGTAAAGGTACTGCTTGCTTTGAGTTTTTAAAAAAAAAAGGAGACATTGGTGTTGTAGGTAAACACACTAGTGTTGTAATGTAACTGGTCAACTTTTTTTTTTTTTTTATTTAAAGGTGGTTATTCCCTTGAATATGATAACACAGTTTTAGCAGAGTTAGGAGTTACGTTTAAGTTTGCTAGTTGCCGTACTTGGTTACAATGTATAAAGTTTGATCCAGATATAAAACAAGATTAAGTACAAGAGGTATACCTTAGCGAATTGTAATTACGAAATGCAATTGAAGACGACAGTAACTGTCCTTAAAAGCATTGTAACTTTATTTTTGAGACATGTACTGTATGTAGTATGTTTAGACATGACATTTAAAAAATGCAGTTACTAACCATTAACCAGAATGGCTATGCTATTATATTGTATTATGTGACAGTTTTGCTTAGAGAAATTTCTAATTCTTCCACATTATTGTACTGAAAGTCTTGATATTGATGTGGTATTAAAATGTCTAGCAAAAATCCGGTCTTTTATTTGTTCTTGTGGTATTTTTAAAGGTGCAGTGTTTCCTTGAGAAAAATGAATTGTGATGGTTTCGTCACTCATCTTAAGTGATTGTTGAATTGTCTAACTTGTCGCCATCAAGTTTCTTGTTATATTTATGTAGTGTCTTGTTTGATGTACATGACGTTTATATCTGTATCCTTTTCTGTAACTTCATTTTTTCCAATGTTTGTGATGTTCGGGTATTTAAATACTGTTCCTTGTAGATGCTGGTAGAATGGTTTGGACAGGAAATTGATGTGGTTGGTGATGGTCAATAGTTTGGACTTTTTAAAAGAGCGCTATCAAGTGCATCATCCTCATTAATGTTTTTCATTCAGCACTTTCCTGTATTGTATTAAACATGAAATGAAATAACTCAACTGTTCTCTGTCTCATGCATTTTCTGCTTATATTCCAGTGTAGTGTATGTCTTTATCTGTGCCCTTTGTCCATGATTAATTTGGCTTTTCTCTGGCTGTCTGTTCTGATAAATACTTCTGCATGTACTTTTGTAACTTCCTCATCCCATCTCGTCATATGTCCAAACCATCTTGACCAAGTCAACATCATGTTCATACAATGTGCAAACCTTGTATTTTACTAATGTTATAATCTGCATTGTCTTGGTGCATCTTTTCCAAGAATTGAGTAATCATTATTATGCAACAGTGGTCTTAGTCTTGAGAATGTGTTGACTTTGATGTAGGAAGCCTTATTACAAGTATATTTTATGTTGATACCTTTCATCTCTCCATTTTGCACCTTTTTGAGATGAAGTTAGTCCAGGGACTTCGTACTTTTCATGAAGACTGTGTACTGGCAATCGTCA
This sequence comes from Macrobrachium rosenbergii, assembly GCF_040412425.1. Classification (NCBI taxonomy): domain Eukaryota; kingdom Metazoa; phylum Arthropoda; class Malacostraca; order Decapoda; family Palaemonidae; genus Macrobrachium; species Macrobrachium rosenbergii. The sequence continues at coordinate 21,555,856 of NC_089787.1, read as the reverse complement.
CATTTTTATGGTCGTGTGACAAAGGAGTTATGCATTTTTTTCTGTCTGGACAGTAGATGGTTCTAACTTACATGCACTGGACAAATGCAGTTATAAAACGTCCAGCTTTGTGCGTAGTTTGCAAACCAGTTCTTGGGGTATGTTCAGCAATCCAGGTGTTAAGTACCTTCAGGCAGTGTCTAAAGGGATTTTGCTTTACGGCATCCTTTCCAGTAACCAGTGTTTCATTTTGCTGTTCAGCTTCTTTAATCCTCATTTCTTGTAAATTTCCACTAAGTTGGAAGTGTTGCTGATCTAATTTGAATAGTGCACCAAATTAGAAAGTAGGTTGGCAGCCTTCCTCAGCCCTTAAAGTTTGGTATCAAATGTGTTCTGTTGAAAGGAAAGTTGATTTTCCAAGCCTTACTCCAATGACTTGTCATTACCAGTAATGAACTGATGTTTGGTAAGGTACACTTAATGGTTTATATGTCTTTGTTGTATAGAGGGTTACTCCCATCCCTTAATTCTGGTGGTATTCCTGATACTTTTATGAAATATAATATCTCAATCTGGTAATGTACTGTAATCTTAAGAATTAGAGCTTGGTGGAGATGTACCCTTCATGGGACTGCGGGTTTGGGACAAGGTGTCCCTACTTCTCAGGACACTGTCATATGGGGATCCCCAATATTCACAGAACCTTGGCAATAAGGTCACCAGATGAGAGAACTGGGCAAGATTTACTTCCCAGACTAGTGTGTTATCCTAAACACCAAATATGGCAAGAAAAATCTTAGTCCTACCAAGGTAATAGTTGAAACTGAAAGACAGTATATCTAGAATACATCGCAGTTTCAATACTACACAAGGAACTGTAATTCTGGCTAACATTTTAGAAGATTGTGAACTCTTGGATGAAAATCTATTATATATTTGAAAAGATATTCCAACATTATAAATAAAGATTTGTATATAATGCCACTCAAGAAACAAAATGCTGATATGTATAAGGCTGCTAAAGTCATTGTTGGAGATTAGTAGTCCCCAATAAACTTAAAAATGTTTGGACAAAAAAGTAAAGCACGTACTGTAAATTTTTTTGCTCCAAAGCCCTTGTAGTCAATAGGCATACCATCTTGAAAATGCTTCTTGTCCTAATAATGTTCAAGGTACTCTAGATATACTTATATCACAGGCAACAACCTTGAGGTGCAGGATTTGTGCTACTCTTGATGATGAGACCAACTGGAGATTCAGCTATCCAAATTCATTAACTAAGACCATCACACTATCAGGGTATTGTTAAACGCTAAATAAGGTGTCTCCATTCTCTTCAGTCTTGTGTACTTTCTACCTGAATTTCCATTATGTCAAGGTCTTTTGTCATTTGCCCTTCCATATGATATTCTGGACCTTCGTTCTGGTTTTTGCCTTGCTACGAAGATATCTAATACTTTTCTGAGAAGCTGCTCCTTACCCCTTCTCAGCAGTTCCTCGCTGGTTGAGCAGGTTCCATTCTCAGCTGCCACTCTGTTGGTCGCGAGTTCAAATTTCCGACCGGCCAGTGAAGAACAAGAGGAATTTGTTTCTTGCTATAATGTGGTTCGGATTCAACAATAAGCTGTAGGTCCTGTTGCTAGGTAACCAATAGGTTCTTAGCCACGTAAAAATAAATCTAATCCTTTGGGCCAGCCCTAGGAGAGCTGTTAATCAGCTCAGTGGTATGGTTAAACTAAGATATACTTAACTTAAGTGTGTACCCACATCTCAATCTGATATAATCTCAGTCCATTTTGCAGGTGCTAGATGTTGCCACTTTCTCTGTTCAGTAATTTTTGCCTGGTGAATGTTATATTTGCTGTCAATTTTCCTTGTTTATTCATATTTTTTAATTCCCTTTTTATTGTTGTTTTAATGACTGTCTTCACCTTTTCTTTTTCCAAGCCCTGAACTTTGCCTGCAACAATTAATATTGGGGTAAGCTTGTCATGGCTGGAAAAATCTTTTCCTTGATGTATTTTGACTCGATTGTTGTCAAGAGGGCCATCGGTGTGATGTTTGTTGTTAATATCTCCACTCTTGTATATTTTCAGTTTGTGTTCTTGTATGTATGTTCCCAATTTCTCTCTGGGCTTTTAATCCTTAATCATAGGTTCCTGTACCCAAGACTGTATCTTTGTCATATCTTCAGGGCCAGTTAAGTCTATCCCTATGTGAACATTCACATCTCTTATCAGTGTACCTCAGGCAATGACACCTCTTTTACATTTCCTTACAACCTTTCCCAAAGTTCTTGTTTCTCTTTTGGGCTAATTGCTTCTGGTAAATAGGCTTTGAGATGGCATACATTATCGTTTTACAGGCCTTGTGGAATAATGAATATCATAACAAATTAAGATATTAAGACAAGTGTTGTTGGATTGTGGTGTTTTCATTCTAGAAAAAACAAAATGTATGTAAATCACATTTGTGTCCATTTTTTGAACAGACCAGTCATCTGACCCATGTGTATTTTAATGAATAGTCCACATGACCCAATTCCAGAATGCAGAATAACACAGTTAACTTTGTTTAATGTTGATGTTCAGATTACAATAAAAAATGAAATATCAGGTATGAGGAACAAATCCTTTAAATAAATATGCCAGTTTTCAAAATTTGCCATTCATTGACTTGTATTTTTAAGAACATACCCTGTGATATCTAGGAATATTAACTTACAGCCCTTCATTGCAGACAGTGTCAGGTAAGATTTACCAAATCAACAACTACATAAAAGGGCCCCACAGAAGCTGGTAGGTACATTAACATAAGCTATCACGCTGGCACTGATACACAGCAGATGTTTCCATACAACCGAGAAAAGAAAGACAAAATTAAGCATGAAATGATTCTTAATCATTTTTGGTGTGCAATACCAAAGTTTGCAACCTTTTGAGATTCTGTTAGACTTTTGACTGAGGACATACCCAGCCTCCTTAGGTTTTGCTGATGTCATTATCCAGAAATGTTTTGTCGAACTTCTACGTATCATTTTGACTTTGTGTTGCTGTCAATTTTTGAGCAAATTACAGTCAAGTAGAGGTATTCTGCTTCCAAATGATATTAAAAAAATCTTCATACCATTGAAAATAAAATCACAGCTAGCAACAAAAAACAGACATATGTCTTGAAGATGATATGCAATTTCATTTTTACCTATGTCCTGCTTTCATAATTGTATGTACAATATTTTTGAAAGGTGCTAACTGTCATTCTCCTTACTATATGAATATGTGAAGAGCAATATAGTTGTGGTGAATGAATAATTAAGTATTATGATAATTGTTAACTTGTGTATGTGTGTTTTTGATTACTTTTGTCATTAGATATTAATTTTTGAAAGTTTTTAATTTATTGGTTTCCAGCTACATTTGTTTAATTTATGTACAGTATAGTCATTTGTTTATGTTATAAATATTATATGTACTGTATGTGATTGTTTACTTACATTAAGTGTTTATTTCAGATGATTGTTCTGCTTTTGCTATAACTCTCTCCCGCATGTTGTACAAATAAGCGCTCTCTCAGAAGTTATGGTAGGTGCTTGGGGTGGGGACGGTTCAATCTGCTGAGACTGTAGTTTAATCTGTTTACTTGGTCCAAAGTCCAGGTCCACATGCTATCAGTATTTTATTTTTTTACTTCAGTATTTAAATGCATGCAACCTTTTATTTTGTAGAAGTCTGTAATGCATGTTATAATTTTCTTTGTTGTACGTTTTGATTAATCGTTTCTATGTACTGTATGTCTTTTGCCTAATGAATTTACATTACAATATATATATATATATTTATACATAAGCATTAAGCTACAAACGTCCTTCAGTATGTAATTCGCTCTAGCTCGGAAATAATCGTGATGTGATAAAAATTCATTCATAATGTGGCCGCGTGCAACAAACGCACTACATGGTCAGCATGGCAGAGGTGGGTTGATATCGATTCTAAATACAAATACCTGAGTTCGACAGGGACTTGTAGGTGGGAGTCGGTATCAGCTTATACCTCACTTGTTGGCCGTGTGGTTAAAGGCGTCACTGTAGTCCCGAGTTCTTGTCTTCCGTGGTTCGAGCCCATGGGACGACGAACTTATTATCAACTAAAAAATTCCCCTTCGGTAACATATATGAAAAATGTATTATAATAGTAATATATTATTTCCGAGGTAGAGCGAATTGGTTATTAAAGGACGTTGTAGCTTAATGCTTGTATATGAATCACAGTGATGTGATAAAAATTCATTCATATGCATATTTCTTGCCTTCGACATTCCATGATGCAGAAGGCCTCTGTGAAATTCAGCCAATCATGTCTTGCCTGTGCTTTATCTTCCCCAAATCTCCACTAATCTCCAGCCTCCCATCTTACAGTCCTCTTTTTGGTAGGCCTAAGTCTTCTAACTCTTCTGGTGCATTGTGGGTAGAAGGCTTTGGCACATTACTGAAGATCCTTTTGGGTAGGTGTATGAAGCAGCTGTTGATGTGGGAGCTTTTGTACAATAGATTATGAAGTACTGTTTTAAGTATCTGGTAATTAGGTGGTTGTGGTGGTGTGTATAACATCTCCAGAGGATGTTAAACCATCTGCTTTTAGGTAAGTCCTTTTTGGGATGAGGTTGCAAGCCCCAGGGGTCCCAGTGTTTAGATCACTCACATCATCAGTAAGAGGAACCAGGTGTGATTTTTGGCAGAAAAAAATAGAACAATTAAGGCATTTTTTTGATCTAAGGTCTGTGGTAGGTTCTTGGTAGTTACTTGAGTCTTGTGGGATGTGGTTGCAAGCCCCCCAGGGGTCCCAGTGGTTAGATCACTCACATCGTCAGTGAGAGGAACTGGGTGTGATTTTTGGCAGAAAAAATAGAACAATTAAGGCATTTTTTAAAGCTAAGTTCTGTGGTAGATTTTTGGTAGTTACCTGATTGTGGTGGGTCACATCAGGGCTTGGAAAAGGTCAAGGGTCAAGCAGCCTCACCCTCAAAGGTGAAGGTGCAAGAGGGTGAAAATTATATGGATTTAGAATTATTTTTTAAATATGTATCCTAAACACTTCAGTCCACAAGGAAAATCCCCCATTCTGACATTCGGAACGGTACATAACGTCCAACCCCAACCCTCCCATTCCATCATTCATATCCCCCGCGAAGCGTGAGGTCACGAAGGTCCTCGTCGCTTCCTACATTTACAGATCCTTGATGTCGAAATCTTTTAAGATTTAACTTGAATAACGTCACTTGCGGTCGGTTTCATTTGCACAAATATGACGGCCCGTCCTCTATCGGCGCCTGCGCAGTAAAGTTTGATGTTTGATTAAAAGAAGAAGAAGAAGAGACGCCTCGGGGTCGTTCTGGAAGAAGAAGAGGAGGAGAGGGGAGGAGGAGGAAGGGAAGGGGCAAATAATAATCAATAGCTCGTTAAATAGCGAAGTTCACTGCACAGTAGCAGCAATCATTTACAAATGTTATGGCCGAGCGATTTGCCATTTTGCAATTAATAGAAGGATCTCGTATACAGGCGACGGAGGGGGGTCCGGTCCTCTATAATCGAATCGAATCCTTTAATTGGCCCACCCAGAATACATACACACACACACACACACACACACACACACACACACACACACACACAGTGGCCGTTACCAAAATAATGGCGGGACTATGGAAATATTCCTCCTGTCCAGCCCACGATACGAAACTGAATTAAAAAAGGTAATTAAGTTTGAGCTCAATGGACGGAGGAAGAAACGCTCTCTCTCTCTCTCTCTCTCTCTCTCTCTCTCTCTCTCTCTCTCTCTCTCTCTCTCTCTCTCTCTCCAGGGACACCTCTGGGCTGAAGACAGACGAAAAGAAGTAGGGTCAAAGGTTATTCGTCATCAGGTTGAAGGAGGGAGGGAAACTGAGAAACATTACTTTTTTGTCCTTAGCACGAGTGATGGAGGCTGTCGAAGTTACAGCCATTAATAGACCTATAGATAGAAAGTTAGTTAGATAAGCTTGAAAATAAGTATATATGAATACTACAGGTAATAGTGACCAGAAACACAAAATGTATTCCTCCGTGTTCCCATCTTTCAAGATTAGAAAATGAAATCAGATTAGCAAGAGCTAAGCAAGACGTGTTGTTGCAATATGGTTGATGCTCTGTAGGCCTATTCTGCCCTAAAATGGAAGACTGCAATATCTGCAAAAATACAAAACTGAGTAAAATGATAGGTACTGCAGTTTTCCCTTGCCTTACCACCGATTTTGCAGATGCTGCAAATGGGACCCCCTAAATAAAGCATTGAAGAATCATTCTGAAACTGCAGTAACTTGTGTATTAGTGTTTCAGGAGCCTAATGGGTGGCATATCTCCATTTCGAAAATTTTGCAGACACTGCAGTTTCCCATTTTAGGGCAGTATAGGCCTATAGACGTGCCTTGATGACGTCAGTTGAAAAATTCAGAAACAAAAGGGGAAAAAAGAACACACAGGCCTGCTGTAGGAATTTTAGAAGTGACTATTTTCATCTGAGGGAGATTTGTAAACATAGGCCTATGAAGGTGGACTTTTATAGGCCTATGTTGTGACTTGCGTCAAATATTGCAAACGAAGAATCTTCCATTATATATATATATATATATATTATATATATATATATATATATATATATATATATATATATATATATATATATATATATATATATATATATATATATATATATTATATATATAAATAATATATATATATATATATATATATATATATATATATATATATATATATATATATATATATTATATATATATAAAAACATATACATACATATATATATTATATATATATATATATATATATATATATATATATATATATATATATATATATAATATAAACAAACAGAAAAACCATTGATTTACCTCGAGACTCGGCACAGCTGACCTGTGACCTCCCTTCGACCTCTCATGGAACCCGCAACAGCTGCTGCTGCAATGCTGCACGCTGCAATGCTGCATTTAATGTAATACAAATCATTTCTCCCGAGATATATCGGTGATGTCATTGCCTGAAGTCTGTGATTTAACTTCGTCGTATTTTGTGCGATGTGAATCTTTTTGTAAGAATTATATTTCGCGTTCTTTGAAGAGACTAACCCCCTAGCTGCTATAACCCCTTTCCGTTCCTTTTACTGCACCTCCTTTCATATTCTCTTTCTTCCATCTTACTTTCCTCAACCCTCTGCTAACTATTGATTCATAGTGCAACTGCTTTGAGGTATTCCTCCTGTTACACCTTTCAGACCTTTTGCTGTCAGTTTACGTTTCAGCGCTGAATGACCTCATAGGTCCCGGTGATTGGCCTCTGGCCAAAATTCTTTATTCAGTTCAGTTTGAAGAGACTGATTCTGTTTATAATAGTTTTGTGAATGCTTATATTCATCGAGGTATATATATATATATATATATATATATATATATATATATATATATATATATATATATATATATATATATATATAGAAATAATCGACACACAGTCACGTGTGGAACAGAGATACATTTCTGACTCGCATCAGGATCGAACCCAGGTCTCTCAATTGGAAGACAAGACCTCGGCCAACCAATCCACATAAGTGGTTGGCAGCCATCTCGGCTTTCAGCTGGAAGACCTGGGTTCGATCCTGATGTGAGTCAGAATTTAAATTTTATATATATATATATATATATATATATATATATATATATATATATATATATATATATATATATATATATATATTACAGTTTCGTTTTAATGATTATTGGTGAAATAGATAAATTAGCAAAATTTCGTCAAAAATACTTTATTGTATATCAAATTTATTGCCTATCAATCTATCTATATCTGTCTATCGAAATATCTATTTATCTATCTAAGGCAGAAAAATAATTTGCAGAAATATTCCTCCTCACTGATTAAAACTCAGACTCCTTCGCACTTAGAGAGAGAGAGAGAGAGAGAGAGAATGATGTCATACTTATAGGTACTTCGTCTATTGGCCAAGGCCATAGGGCGTTGATTACAATGTATGGGTTAATTGATATATATATATTATATATATACTGTGCTGTTATTAACTCTCTTCATTCTGTGTCTCTGTAATTACCAGACCTATTGATGTCACTTGGAATTATTACTCTTTGTGTTTAATGGTTCCATTATTGCTGGGTAAGGTTTTTTTTTTTTTATTTTAATCAGGTTTTCGGTTGGTTTTTCTTCTTTATTTCCTGCTGTTTTTCTCACGAAGGTTTTTTTTTCCATTTCTACTTTTTAATGAGGTTTTCTAATGGTTTTTCTTGCTATTTTTGTTGCTGTTATTTCTCACGAACGTGGTTTTTTCCTTTCTACTTTTTAATGAGGTTTTCTATTGGTTTTTCTTGCCATTTTTTGTTGCTGTTGTTTCTCGCGAAGGTTTTTTTTTCATTTCTACTTTTTAATGAGGTTTTCTGTTGGTTTTTCTTGCTATTATTTTCTGCTGTTGTTTTTCACGAAGGTTTTTTTTTATTTCCATTTTACTTTCTAATGAGGTTTTCTATTGGTTTTTCTTGCCATTATTTTCTGCTGTTTTTTCTCACGAAGGTTTTTTTTTCCATTTTACTTTTTAATGAGGTTTTCTATTAGCCTTTCTTGCTGAACGCAGAAATAACATAAGAAAACGTTTATAGAAACGTTCAGCCTTTCCAAAATCTTCAGAGATGATGATGATGGGAGGAGCATCATCATCATAATCATCATCAGCATCATCATCATCATCACAACCTTTCTTCCAGATCGTAAAATCGCTTGAGCCTAACGATAATTGAAAGGCATTGTCGAGAAATCTTGGAAGGTGTGGTAGCCCCTGGTATCTGGGCATTGTGTCAGCCTCTCTCTCTCTCTCTCTCTCTCTCTCTCTCTCTCTCTCTCTCTCTCTCTCTCTCTCTCTCTCTCTCTCTCTCTCTCTCTCTCAGATGGTCCGATTTGAAAAAGGAGTTAATGTTTTGGTTTACGGAGCGTCGCGCCTGATTTTGTACTAATGGGCCAGTATTAAAATAGATGGTCCGATTTGAAAAAGGAGTTAATGTTTTGGTTTATTTTGCGGTAGACGTATCTTGTAGAATGCGCCTGTACTTTGTATTCTATTGTCATGGCTTTGCGTTTCATATTAATTTTAATTTATTTATTTATTGATCTGTGTATTTTTCATTATATTTCCGTCGAGATTGTATGATCTTTTCTTCACCTTATTGGTGAGATTGTATGAATTTTTTTTGCTGTGCAATTGCAGTTGTATTGTAATTGTATGAATCTTTTTACCTCTATAATTTTATTGTTAGGATTTTTTTTTCAAACCTTATAAGTTGGGATGACCTTTTTTATATACCTTTAATGTAATTATGTATAGTTCTTACGTGTTCTTGACGAATGTTTGCTCTCTCTCTCTCTCTCTCTCTCTCTCTCTCTCTCTCTCTCTCTCTCTCTATATATATATATATATATATATATATATATATATATATAAAATATATATATATATATGTTTATATATACACGAGGGATATTTGGCTGGGTTGAGGGATGGGTTGCTCAGTCTTGGCGGAGGTTTGCGATCTGGGAAGACTCTTATTTTTTTTTTGTAATTTTGGAAAATTCGTTTAAATAGAAGAAAATGAAATTAGGTTTTGCAGTGTTTAGAATTAGCAAAACTAATCAGTACACAGAAGCGTACCACTCACAGTGTGCCTTGCGTAGCCAACTGTAAGCTGTGACTGAAGGTCCCTATTTGGTCTGTTTGGACTTAGCTGTTCAACTCCTCCAGCTATAACTGTCCCCATTTTCAATTTCAGTGAGAGTCAAGCGATGGGACATTGGCCTTGTTATAATAATAATAATAATAATAATAATAATAATAATAATAATAATAATAATAATAATAATAATAAAGAAAATGAACTGAATATTACAGTTATTTTCTCGTCCAGTGTCCTCGTTTGGGCCAACATTATACGGTAGCATAAAACAAGTCAGCCCAACAAGTCAACACAAAGTTAATAATAATAATAATAATAATAATAATAATAATAATAATAATAATAATAATAATAATGAGAAAAGTGACTGAATATTACAGTTATTTTCTCGTCCAATGTCCTCCTTTGGGCCAACATTATCTGCCATCATAAAACAAGTCAGCCCAACAAGTCAACACATACCCGTGTACAATGAAGTTATCATCATCTCGGGGCAACGTGCCCAGAAGTTAATGTCTGTCCTGTGTATAAATTTGTACCGCTCTTCCAGACGACGACGACGCATGCGCAGACAGGTCTTAAGGACCATTTTATGGTGTGACGAGTCTCTATCTCTCTCTCTCTTTCTCTTTCTCTTTCTCTCTCTCGTGGTGGGGGGGGAGTGGGGGGTTAGTGCCTTTTACTGTGCCTCCTTTCATGTTCTCTTTCTTCCATGTGACTTTCCACTTCTTCTAACAATTGTTTCATAGTGCAACTGATAGGTTTTCCTCCTGTTACAACTTTCTCTCTCTCTCTCTCTCTCTCTCTCTCTCTCTCTCTCTCTCTCTCTCTCTCTCTCTCTCTCTCTCTCGCCAGACGTTGTGGTGACAATGCTAATTATTATCATTCTACAACTGAATATAAAATATGAATTCAGCTGATATTCACTAGTTCTCGTTTGTCGTATCTACGCAGTCTGGGCTGGTTCTAAATTCACTTATTCATATGGCCTGTTACGAAGATAGTGTCTTGTCCATATCTTAAAGTAAATTTAGCATTTTTCAACATTATCTTTAGAGCAAAAAGGCCTTAAAATCAGTTAATAATGGTTAGTTACCTGTCAGCGAAGGTTGATTACAAACCAGGTGTTATGACGTAACATTATTTTATTTATGATGTCATTAATGTCTATAACTAATTACAGTACGTTGTCTAATATTAGCATAAGATTATTCTATCAGTCAGCCATTTATTGAAAGATGGTTTTCTTGAACGTACATAAGTTCGAAATAAATTTTGTATTTTCAAGTAAGTTTTCTATAAAATGTTATATTTGTATGTCGAAAAAGTAGGTCACCATTTTTTTTGAAGTTGTTATATTTTTAACAAGAAAGGGTCCTTATAGTTTGTTTCCAAAATCCTGACAAATTGCACATTCTGAGAGTTGAATTTGAGTGAAATGTCTTCTTGTATTGTACGAGAAATGAAAAGAAATTTAGATTTAATTCTTCTTAAAAAGATTTCAGATGCCTACGAGAAGTGTCAGTACAAATAGATAAATTCTTGCAAATATTTTTATTCTTGCCTTTGTTGATGTTAAGGCTATGGTGAAAAGTATGTCAGCGTGTTTGTTTGTGTGTTTGCGTATGTGTGTGTGTAAGAGAGAGAGAGAGAGAGAGAGAGAGAGAGAGAGAGAGAGAGTTAGGGGGGCGGAACAATGTACAATTTGCATATCTGTTCATCGTGTGTGCCCGTGAATAAGCTTAACACCGCGTATCCATTCATAATTAAACAGCTATAATTATACTTTACAGCTCTTGATTAATGTTCTTGATTACTTGGGAGACCGTATTTCTCTCTCTCTCTCTCTCTCTCTCTCTCTCTCTCTCTCTCTCTCTCTCTCTCTCTCTCTCTCTCTCTCTCTCTTTTAAGTCGTCCTACGCGGAAATGAATGTTGGGTTAGCTCTCTAGAGCTTTGGAGATCTGTCTGAAATGTCTTTTAGTAATTCAAGATAATTCTGGTTTGACAGATCTAAAAGGTCTGATTGACCTATCAGGTTTGACTGACCTGTATGTATGTCTGACCTGCTGCTGGTTATGACTTACAGGTCTGACTGACCTAAAAGGTCTGACTGACTTATCAGGTCTGACTGGCCTATCAGATCTGATTGACCTATCAGCTACAACTGACCTGTCAGGTCTGACTGACCTTTTAAGTCTGTCTGACCAGCTGGTTATGACTTAAAGGTCTGAGTGACCTATCAGGTCAGACTGACCTATCAGGTCTGGCTGGCTTGTTAAGTCTGTCTGACCAGCTGGTTATGACTTAAAGGTCTGACTGACCTATAAGGTCTAACTGACCTATCAGGTCTGACTGACCTAAAAGGTCTGTCTAACCTACCAGGTCTGCCTGACCTACCAGGTCTGACTGACCTATCAGGTCTAACTGACCTAGCAGGTATGACTGACCTCGCAGGTTTAACTGACCTGTCAGGTCTGACTGACCTATTAGATATTTACCAGGCACCCCAAACCCTGATAAGCAACTCAAATGGAACCAATTTTTCACTAAAAAAAAAATCGACTTAAAAATTGAATAAAATAAATTAAATTTTCCTCTTATTTAAGAGTTGATCTAAATGTTATCGAGCAAAGAAATGCGACAAATAAACAAACAGATAAATAAAGAAAATAAACAAAAGAGTGACGAGCAATAAATTCAAATCGAACGGATTCAAAAAAAGCAAACAATAGCCTCGTGATTGCAAGCAACATGTGGCAGGTCGATTCAGTTAAAAAAAAAAAAAAAACGATCGCCATACCTGCATAATTCCCGACTAATACTGCGTATCAGGGCCCACCTGATAAGTATAAGTTAAATGGCTAATAGAAGCCCGCTTCCACAACTGACGAAAACTGATAAAAACAATGGAAATGATCAAAACTTTCCAAGTCCTGTTGCATTTTATCGCGTCTCTCGGGTAAGAAGAACAGCTTCGGTTGATAAAATCCTTGTCAATTGCTCTCTACCTCCATAAATTATCATTAGGATTATTTCGGGGAGGTTGGGGGTGGACGGACGGACCGTCGCGGTCCACCAGAGACAAGAGCCATTCGTCAGGGCCAATTATCATTCAATTATGGCCCCAATTATCAGATCCAACTCGGGGAAAAACTACTGGGCTATTAACAGGGGCCGCAGTAGCACGAACCCGTATGCGGGCAGGATCCATCTGTCTAAATCACGGTTTTTAGAGCAGGAATTGTTTTTTTTTTTTTTTTTTTTGCCGTCCAGGACGGGATAGACAGGCGCTCAGAAGCGTCGTTTTGCTAGGAGCAGTCGTTAATTGTGACGCAGGCGACGGTATGGTGGCCAATACAGTCGCAAGCAACGCGACAGCTTTGCGACAAGCGCTCGCAAGCAAGCGCTGGGACCATTTTCAAACAAAAAATGCGTCGAAGTTGTTCTGTACAGCCGCTACAGCGTAGATAATCAAGGCCACCGAAAATAGATCTGTTTCTCGGTGGTCTCGGTATAATGCTTGCATATATCGTTGCCAGACGCACGATTATGGCTAAATTCAATTTAAATAAAATAAAAACTACTGAGGCTAGAGGGCTGCAATTTGGTGTGTTTGATGACTGGAGAGTGGATGATCGACATACCAATTTGCAGCCCTCTAGCCTCGGTGGTTTTTAAGATCTGAGGGCGGACAGAAAAAGCGCGGACGGGCAGACAATAGTTTTTTTTTTCAAAAACTAAAAATCTCGCGGTTTCTGAGAAACACCACTTGGAGTTTGGCCTCAAAATATCCACACACAAACACACACATTCTGATTATGCTTATCGTCCAGATAGGATTGCCGATAGCTCCTTTAATTTATTGGGGACCCGAAATCACTTAACGGTGACTAGGAAACGTCCCCTTTTGCAAAAAAAAAAAAAAGGGACTTTTCGGTAGGACAAAGGAAAGATGGCTGTTCGTGATTATTTTGACCACTGCGATTATCTCGTGTTGTGTGTTGACCTAAAAATGGCGGGATTCTCTCGGCGATTCGGGGAAATGATAAACAGATGCCACCACCCAGAGGTAGAGAGAGAGAGAATTTTTCCATATATATTGAATTCCTTCTCTTTATTATCATTGTAAAGTGGATAAAATTAGTCATATATATATATATATATATATATATTATATATATACATACATACATACATACATACATACATACATACATACATACATACATACATACATACATACATACATACTTACATACCATACCATACCGTGCATATTCAGACGTAGAAATTAAGATGGCTAAATGCTCAACCATCTTACAACTCAAAATAGTTATATTTCATAATATGAAAGCTAAGATTATCATTTGAATATTTTACAATACCTTAAGGCAACGCTGACTAGAGACATTTCCTATATACATGAATGTGCATATGCTTGTAAAATTTCGAAACGCGTGATATTAAGTGATATATTAATATATAAAATTGATTTTATGCAAATTCTTGTCATCTGAAAACTTGAGTGCTAAAACCGTAGAGTTTTTCCTCGTCTAAACTTGAGGTCAAGCTAAAAGTACTAAGATTATAATAACCCTATACTTTTATATGATTATTCTCTACTACAATTAGAACCAATGCCATTACTACTAATACTGTTATGACGTTCACATACCCAAACGTCCAAATGAAAAAAAAAGAAGAAAGATAAGTGAAATATTTGATACTCTCCACATGTCACTTTTAATATTATGGGTATTTTCAGTAATGTCATCTTACTTAGATTTTGTATCACTTGGAAATGGAGATATGAGTTTCCACTTAATTACGACTCAGAGGATTCCCGTCAGGAGAACTGTCAGCAAAGTACTCCAGAAATAATTACTCAGAAGATCAGCAAAAGAAATAATTGGTCAGCAGAGAAGAAAGTTACCACAGGAAATAATTGGTCAGCAAATTGTCCCATGAAGAAAATTACCCCTGGAAATAATTGGTCAGCAGAATGTCCCAAGAAGAAAGTTACCCCAGGAAGTAATTGGTCAGCAGAATGTCCCAAGAAGAAAGTGACCTTAGGAAATAATTGGTCAGCAGAATGTCCCAAGAAGAAATTAACCCAGGAAATAATTGGTCAGCAGAATGGCCCAAGAAGAAAGTTACCCAGGAAATAATTTGTCAGGAGATTGTCCCAAGAAGAAAGTTACCCAAAGAAATAACTGGTCAACAGAATATCCCAAGAAGATAATTACCCCAGGAAATAATTGGTCAGCAGAATGTCCCAAGAAGAAAATAACCCTGGGAAATAATTGGTCAGCAGATTGCTCCAAGAAGAAAGTTACCCCAGGAAATAATTGGTCAGCAGAATGTCCCAAGAAGAAAATGACCCCAGGAAATAATTGGTCAGCAGAATGTCCCAAGAAGAAAGTTACCCCAGGAAATAATTGGTCAGGAGATTGTCCTAAGAAGAAAGTTACCCCAGGAAATAACTGGTCAGCAGAATATCCCAAGAAGATAATTACCCCAGGAAATATTTGGTCAGCAGAATGTCCCAAGAAGAAGAAAGTTACCCCAGGAAATAACTGGTCAGCAGAATGTTCCAAGAAGAAAATTACCCCAGGAAATAATTGGTCAGGAGATTGTCCCAAGAAGTAAGTTACCCCAGGAAATAATTGGTCAGGAGATTGTCCCAAGAAGAAAATTACCCCTGGAAATAATTGGTTAGCTGAATGTCCTAAGAAAATTACCCCCAGGAAATAATTGGTCAGCAGAATGTCCCAAGAAGAAAGTTATCCTAGGAATTAATTGGTTAGTATATTGTCCCAAGAAGAAAAAAATTACCTCAGGAAATAATTGGTCAGCAGAATGTCCCAAGAAGAAAGTTACCCCAGGAAATATTTGGTTAGTATATTGTCCCAAGAAGAAAACTACTACTCCAGGGAATAATTTGTCAGCAGATTGTCCCAAGAAGAAAGTTACCCCAGGAAATAATTGGTTAGTATATCGTCCCAAGAAGAAAACTACTTCAGGGAATAGTCAGCAAATTGTTAAAGGAAAAAAAAAAAAACAGAGTATTCCAGCGGATAATAAGCCAGCGAACATTGCAATACCATTGCAAAGGGTCCCGCCAATTGATGGAGAGAGAGAGAGAGAGAGAGAGAGAGAGAGAGAGAGAGCGCCATCGACAAGAATCATCGACGAGGGCCATCGACAATGAGTGCTAAACAAGTCCGGTGACTTAGAGGGCTGTTAAGGTCGCCATATCTTGTACGGGCGACCCCAAGGAGGAGGAGGAGGAGGAGGACTTCCTGCTACAGTACTGACCTCTCTCTCTCTCTCTCTCTCTCCCCTCCGTCTTTGAATAGGTCTAACGCAGCTGGGGTCTTCCTGAGTGATTGAAATTCTTCCGCCTCTGACCTTCGGAGCTGTTATGGATTCCCGTCGGCGTTTGTCATCTGCTCGTTTTGGGAGGAGGAGGAGGAGGAGGAGGAGGAGGAGGAGAGAGAGAGAGACAGAGAGAGAGTCTGTGCCAGGCAGAAATGATCACTTTGCTAAAGGTTCTTATTGATTACTTTTAAGCATTTCATGGGTTTAATCAATAGTAGATAATTAGCGTGGGTGGTGGAGTTATTGATACGTGGGTTGTGAGTTCTCTCTCTCTCTCTCTCTCTCTCTCTCTCTCTCTCTCTCTCTCTCTCTCTCTCTCTCTCTCTCTCTCTCTCATTCAGTACCCTATAAGGTAAAGAAATATTGAATTAAAGATATGAAATATTAATCCTAAATTTATGAAAAATGAAATTCCAAGTCATTATTGATTATTACAAGTTGAGGCTTATCTATTGTAATTATTTTAATACTTTCATAGTGCATCCTTATAACAATTTTCAATCACAAAACGCAAACTCATTAATATATCATCTTTTAACAGTTTGGGAACAAAACCAGTCAAAATAAGTAATACTGTGCAAAAAGACAGTTCAGCTGATTTTGGTTAAAAATATTATAGATTCTTGAAACCAAAATATACTTGCAATCAAGCTCTCTCTCTCTGTCTCTCTACACACTCTCTTTTCTCTCATATATATATATAATATATATATATATATATATATATATATATATATATATATATATATATATATAATATATCTATCTATCTTTATATATATATATATATATATATATATATATATATATATATATATATATATATATAGAGAGAGAGAGAGAGAGAGAGAGAGAGAGAGAGAGAGAGAGAGAGAGCATGAATGCAAGCATATTTTTCTTTTTTGGCAGAGATAGAGTATGGATAGGCCTTTTATTTCATTTACCCTTGTTCTTCATTTAACTCTCTCTCTCTCTCTCTCTCTCTCTCTCTCTCTCTCTCTCTCTCTCTCTCTCTCGTTAGCAATTATCTCTCCCAGCTGCTGTCAGAAGCATCAGCGGCCCCTGTATATGAAGACTCTCTCTCTCTCTCTCTCTCTCTCTCTCTCTCTCTCTCTCTCTCTCTCTCAAACCCAGCAATTACCTGTTACATTTCCCCTTACGTTCGCGACCCGGTATGACACTTGCACCCGGACCTGGAGCGCGCGCGCGCGCGTTTCTGGTCATCTGGAGGGTGCCAGAAATGGAGGTGGTTTGTCTTGAGGGGCGGCAGGGGCAGCAGGGTGTCTCACTAGGGGAGGGGGGTGTGGGCCACCAGTCCTTAATGCACGAAATTCCATTATCTGCCTGGAAAGGTCGCCCTAATTAAGCTTAATTAAGTCCTCCGAAGGGTGCGATCGTTCCGACGGTCGCAAAGAAAACGGGGGATAAAGAAAACGGGGAATAATGAAAACGGGAATAACGAAAACGGCGAGCAATGTCGACTTTTTGACTCTTTTTTTTTTGTGTGAATTTTTCAACTTTATTTAAGAATATTTTCTTGTCTGCATATTGAGAAATTCACCAATTTAAGCCATGAACGACTCTTATTTTTGAATTTTCATTTTAACTTTAATTTTTAAGTTCTTTTTGTAAACTTTTCTCTGCTTTTTAAAATATTTTTTTTATGTATATCAAGAAATGTATCAAAGTTAGCCATAAAAAAATCTGTTTATTTTTTTCATTTCAATTTTAATATTATTTTTGAAGTCAGTTTTATGAAATATTTGGTGGATAAAAATTGCTTTTTTTTCTCCATATTTTTTCGACCATTATAAGTTATTCGTAAGTCATTTATATATTTTAGTTGATAAGAAGACAAATGAGGTATTTAGTAAAAATTAGTAGTTTTTTTATTTTATTTTTTATTTTTTAAGTTAGTTTATGTGATACAAATGGAAAATAGTTATTTTTCTATCGGTATCTACCGAGAAATTCCCTGTAGGGGGTTAGTGCCGTTAGTGCACCTCATGCGGTGCACTGTAGGCATTACTTGAGGTTCTTTGCAGCGTGCCTTCCTCAGGCCCCTAGCTGCAACCCCTTTCGTTCCTTTTACTGTACCCCCTTTCATATTCTCTTTCTTCTATCTAACTTTCCACCCTCTCCTGACAATTGATTCATAGTGCAACTGCTTTGAGGTTTTCCTCCTGTTACACCTTTCAGGCCTTTCACTGTCAGTGTCCGTTTCAGCGCTGAATGACCTAATAGGTCCCAGTGCTTGGCCTTGGGCCTAAATTTTATATTCAGTCCAGTTCAGCTAAGACAAAGTCAGACGGTGATTCCCAAGAAGAAGAAGAAGAAGAAGAAGGAAAAGAGACACTCATTTGAAATGGATGTTTTCTGGGCCGTAAACAACATCAGCAACGATTGGAATGATTAGCTTCCACCCAAGCCGCGAGTTGCTTCAATATAAGCCTTTCCCATTTATCCTTGATACTTGAACCTTCTCCTGATGGGGTCTCCCTTAATGCAGGCTAAATTGGGGTTGTGGGAGTTCAAGCTTACTGTTTTGAGAGTCCGCCTACGCGGTGGTGGTGCTTCTCTCTCTCTCTCTCTCTCTCTCTCTCTCTCTCTCTCTCTCTCTCTCTCTCTCTCTCTCTCTCTCTCTCTCTCTCTTCTGGCATGTTTTGAAAGAGGTTCCTCTCGGAACTAAGAGCTTCGTTTCTCCAGGTGTCTCGTGAGGTCTGTCTTCAAGCTTTGCAGAAAAGAGGCTCTCTTGGAGCTAAGAATTCCACGGAGCCTTGTTTCTCAACGTGTCACGGGACGCCTTTCCTCTCGCCTTTTTTTATAAGAGGCCCTCGGAGCTAAAAATTCCATGGAGCCTTGTGTCTCAAGGTGTCAAATTGATTCCTTTCTTCTCGTTTTGTTGAAAAGGGACTCTCTCGGAGCTAAGAATTCCATGGAGCCTTGGTTCTCAAGGTGTCACGTGACTCATTTCTTCTCGCCTTTTTGAAAAGAGGCCCTCGGAGCTAAAACTTCCATGGAGCCTTCTCCAGGTGTCACGTGACGCCTTTTTTCAAGCATTGCAGAAAGAGGTCCTCACGGAGCTAAGAATCCCATGGAGCCTTGATTCTCCAGGTGTCACTGGAGGCCTTTCTCCAAGCAGTGTTGAAGAGGACCTCGTAGATCCAAGGCTTCCATGAAGCCTTGCTTCTTCTCCAAGTGTCACGAGAGGCGTTCCTTCTCGCCTTGTCGAAAGGAGGCCTTCATAGAGGCTGGGCTTGTGTGGAGCCCCAAGTGTCATTCAATGCCTTTCATGACAACGAGAATTCATGAATATGATACTGCTAGGTTTTGCATAATCCATCTGAGAAAATAACAATTGTCATTGCATACAAATATTTATCACTCATTATACTATTTGTACCCTGACTGGTTCCTATAGCATCAAAGGATTTAAAAGCTTCACTGTCTTATATACCATTTATCAGACCTAGAGACTGAAAAAAATGCCTATATAATTTCTATCTCGATTAGAGATAGCACAAATAGGACCGTATTCCTTATCTCGGAATTACCCGGTAGGGGGTTAGTGCCGTCAGTGCACCTCACGGGGTGCACTGTAGGCATTACTTGAGGTTCTTTGCAGCGTCCCTTCTATGGCCCGTAGCTACAGCCTCTGTCATTCCTTTTACTGTACCTCCGTTCATATTCTGACTTTCTACCCTCTCTAACAATGATTTCATCGTGCAACCTTTCAGACCTTACTGTCAATTTTCCTGTCAGCGCTGAATGACCTCATAGGTCCCAGCGCTTGACCTTTGGCCTAAATTCTATAATCTATTCTATTCTATCTCGGAATCAGAACCTGTGCAGAAACAGCTATAATCCTCTATCTTAGTACTAGAGGCTCCCGAAGATTCCTGTATATTCCACATCTCAGGTTCATGTCTACGGTTATAATCGAGGATTTTATGACTCACCTTCACTTATACCTGTAATCTCGTTTCGTGTTCGTCCCCCCCCCCCAAGCCCCTTCCCCACCTCTCTCTATGGTGGTGGGCCTAGCCCCGAGCGGCCTCTCTATCTATTAGGTAACTCTCTCATCTCATATAACTCGTAATTAGCGAAGATGGTAATTGGAGGAATGCTCTCGTGAAGTTTTAAGCACTGAGTTGGGGCCAAGAATCGTGAGGTCCCTTCAGGAGATGTTTGTTTATTCCATTATTCTTGAGAATTTTCAGCTCCTTATTCTTTGTTGTGTGGTTACTGGAACTTGAAGAATAAGTAAATAGATGGAAAGTATTTAAAACATCATATGTATTTTTATTGCTCGGATTTATAGTATGGATGCATCTGGTAATTAATTTGGTTTGTGTGCCCGTCTTAAACCAATGTACATAAGTCTGTTTTCTAAGATGAGTCATCCAAGATTAATTTTAATAACCCTGAAGAAAGAAACCTTTAGACTTCACATATATCATCCATGGGTAATGTGGATTCAACATGTTATGTGGTGGATGATGGATCCAAAGGACAAGGTTAAGGTTCTATTTAAAGGTCAAAGATCAAATAAAAATTGAACCTATGCCACTTGTTTTGAGGCCCGTAGGGGGTTACTGCCGTCAGTGCACCTCATGCGGTGCACTGTAGGCATTAATAAAGGTTCTTTCCAGCGTACCTTCCTTAGGCCTCCATAGCTGTAACCCCTTTCGTTCATTTTACTGTACCTCCTTTCATATTCTCTTTCTTCCATCTGACTTTCCACCCTCTCCTAACAGTTGATTCATAGTGCAACTGCTTTGAGGTTTTCCTCCTGTTACACCTTTCAAACCTTTTACTGTCAATTTCCGTTTCAGCGCTGAATGACCTCATAGGTCCCAGTGCTTGGCCTTTGGCCTAAATTCTATATTCTATTTGCTATTTTTGAGTAATGTGAGATAAAGAGTTGAAATGTAATATGTATTCACTGTAATCTTTTTTATTGACAAAACTGTAAAAAAATTCCATTTTAACAAATTTTTAATAAGTTGGGATTTAAATATCAAAGGTCAAGGTCTCAAGGTCACCTTAAAAATCTCACTCACTGCTTGTATCTTTACTTTTTTTAATGAACAGAAATAACCAGAAATATATCATTCATCCATTCATTCATTCATTCATTATAAATATTTCAGAAGGCATGACGTGGCAGAAAGCTCCAAAGTTCAAGGTCAAGGTCAAAGGTCAAGGTCAAACATCATACTTGGTCTCTGTTCATGAAGAAGGACATTGGATGTCTTGGCTGAGGTATGTTCTCTATTTATTGCCCTTATTATTATTTTGTTGTTTTTATCTTCGTTGAAAGGCAGCGTGAATCCGCATTTTTATTTCTGTGTGTAACTTTTTCTACAGGTAATGAATCCCACCATTGGTTCCTAATCAACCCTCTCGTATATTACCGTAATTTTTATTGTACGATTGTAGTATATATATGTATGTATATAATATGCATATATGTATATATGTATATATATATATATATATATATATATATATATATAGATATATATAATATATACTGTATATATGCATACATACTCACACATATATATATAATAGTCAATGTATATATATATATATATATATATATATATATATTATATATATATATATATATATATATATATATATATATATATATATATATATATATATATATATATATATATATATATATATATATATATATATATATATATATATATATATATATATATATATATATATATATATATATATATATATATATATATATATATATATATATATATACTCACACAAATACATATGAATAATTAATCATTCAAAAAGATAATTTACGCCTACTGATGGCCTCAGATATTGTAACAAAAATTAAATAAATTCTTCAAAGAGAAATTTCAGCGCCGCTCGAGAAAGTGATCCCAGGATTTCACTATACTGAAATTTGGCTCTTAAATTTTAAACACTGCAGTTGTCTTTACCCGGATATTACTGATTTTAATTTTCTGTTAAAGAAAACTATTGTGCCGGCTTTGTCTGTCCGTCCGCACTTTTTCTGTCCGCCCTCAGATCTTAAAAACTACTGGGGCTAGACCGCTGCAAATTGGTATATTGATCATCCACTCTACAATCATCAAACATGCCAAATTGCAGCCATCTAGCCTCAGTAGTTTTGATTTTATTTAAGGTTAAAGTTAGCCACAATCGTGCTTCTGGCAACGATATAGGACAGGCCACTACCGGGCCGTGATTAAAGTTTCATTGGCCGCAGCTCATACGGCATTATACCGATACCATCGAATGATAGGTCTGTTTTCGGTGGCCTTGACTATACGCGTAGCGGCTGTACGGAAAACTCGATTGCGCCGAAGAAACTTGAGCGCATTTTTTACTTGTTTTAAACAATAGCTTATCAATAATTCCTCACAAATACTGAACCTGAATGATTTAAGTCATATTTAATTCCCCCGTCAGGAATTTCAACTCTCACAAGCAAGTGATCTTGTCACCGCACTGCAAAAAACTTTTGGCTACACCAATGCAAGTTTGATCACTTTCAGAAAGTAATTTCTGGATCTTATTCTTTCACTTAAAATCCTAATTTGTCAGTTAATTTCAAAACGATTTTATAACCCGATAACAAGCATGAGACTCCGATATTAATTGTTCATTAAGGTTTTCCCATTACCATCAAAAAGGAGATATTACCTTTACATGAACTTGGCTCGTGTGAATCGGTATAATTTCCCAGAATTTAACGTCCATTGGAAGCTTCATTTTTACGGGTTCTGGTAGGAAATGAGCGAAAATAGACGGTAAAGCATCATTCATTCTGGCGGTTTGCCCAGCTTGTGTGTGTGTGTGTTTGTCCGTGTTCCTCTCGACGTAACGGCTGAGAATGCCAAGTCGATTTCTATCCTTGCGTCCCTCATAATATATCACTCGTAATTTTAAATGTGTATCATCAATTACCCATTGAATTTCGTACATTTATCATTTATTACACCCTGAATTGGTCGTATATATTACTCAGCAGCCGCTCGCGCTAAGCGTGATATTATTTATTGTCAAATGAACTCCATTTTTCAACTAAAGCCTGAGCAGTATTTTCTACGATGAGCTCACAATGCAAACAGAGATGGCGCTCGAGTCTCCGTTTTGCTTCACTTGTTTACGTCTAAGTCTTCTTCTTCTTCTTATCCTATCCTAGGAGTCTTCTTCTTCTTCTTTATCCCGTCTGTCCTCCAGTTTTCCCGTTCACGGCTCGGGCCTGCCTTTTGCCGATTCCTATCACGTCCCTGAC
Organism: Macrobrachium rosenbergii; assembly: GCF_040412425.1. NCBI lineage: Eukaryota > Metazoa > Arthropoda > Malacostraca > Decapoda > Palaemonidae > Macrobrachium > Macrobrachium rosenbergii. The sequence continues at coordinate 21,532,400 of NC_089787.1, read as the reverse complement.
CCCGTCCAGGGGGAAATGGCTTGAGAGAGAGAGAGAGAGAGAGAGAGAGAGAGAGAGAGAGAGAGAGAGAGAGAGAGAGATGAGCAGGAGGATGTTACGGGCCAAGCCAGGTAGAGAGGAGACGAGCAAAGGTAGATAGAGAACGAAGCAGTGATACAGTCTCGTAGGAAGGTCGGGATTCTAATGGAGTAGGGTATATAACCATGGCCACCGAGAGATCTCGGTGGCCATGATATAACACCCTCGGGCGCTGGGCTTTGGGCAGGGGTTAACGTAGAGGAGACAGATAGATGCGAAGACCCATCTTATGTGGTGGTGTTTGGTGGTGGCGATACTGGCTGTAGGTCTAGGACTCTAGGTACTGGTTCTATGATCTATTACCCGCGACACGTATCGCATCCACATCGGCTGGAGGGTGAAAACACGCGTCCAAATGACGGACACCCACCTCGAAACAGGACGGGTCCCGAATTGACGGGACCGCCGAGATACGGACGTGATATGTGGCGCTATATAGCATTCGTTTTCCCGTGACGGAGGGCCTTGGGGCTGGAAGGCCAGCCAGCCACGAACGGCAGGTTGACCCTGTTATAAAGAGCCTCAAATACATCTTTTAAATACGTGTTGTCTTACGAAATATTTACTTGAAATGAAAGAAAATCGAAATATGATTTTAAATTCATGGTCGGGTCTACGTCACAATCCTCCAGAATGAGTTTTACGGTTATGGTCAAATTTTGTGTGATGGTCTGAAGGGGTTATATGGTCTTGGGTTTCAGAGTGGGTTTATATAGTTATGGGTATATTTTGTATGAAGGTTTATCTACGTACAGTCTGTATGGTCACTCAAAATTAACAAGATAAAATATACTTGAGAATAAACTAAGATGGAGTTTCTCTGTCTTGAATGAAGCCTCTTTTTTTTTAGCATAAGAATAAACAAGTAAAAAATGCGCTGAAGTTTCTTCGGCGCAATCGAGTTTTCTGTGCAGCCGGTACAGCGTATAATCAAGGCCACCGAAAATAGATCTGTCTTTCGGTGATCTCGATATAATGCTGTATGACCCGCGGTCAATGAAACTTAAACAACGGCCCGGTAGTGGCCTATCCTATATCGTCGCTAGAAGCACGATTATGGCTAACTTTAACCTTAAATGAAATAAAAACTACTGAGGCCTAGGGAGCTGCAATTTGGGATGTTTGGTGATTGGAGGGTGGGTGATCAATACACCAATTTGCAGCCCTCTAGCCTCAGTAGTTTTTAAGATCTGAGGGCGGACAGACAAAGTGCTGACAGAAAAAAGTGCGGACGGACAGACAAAAAAAGCCGGCGCAATAGTTTTCTTTTACAGACAACTAAAAGGGCACTTCTGAATGTATTCAGAAACAGCAGGAGCTACAATAAAATTACATCTAGAGGCATTTATAAAACACGAAACAGCCAAAAAGATAAAGGAAAAATAAAATAAAATGATAAAATGATATTTATGTAAATGTGCGCCGGGCCTACCCTATGAGTCACCCCGATATCAGAGCGAATAGAGGAAGATTCACCGTGTTACTGTCAATCATTCGATAGTCACCCCTGTGCTCTTCACACCCCAACCCCCACGTCACCCCTTCACCCCCTACGATCCTTATCCCATCTCCCCCCCCCCAAACCACCGTGCCTTTTCCAAAGATCCTTCGCCTATCGTCCTACGCTTGGGTAGTCTACTTGGACTCGAAGCCAAGTGAAAGTTGGTGATCTAAAGGAGGACATGAGAAAGAGAGAGAG
>NC_089787.1:21473123-21528123 GCF_040412425.1 Macrobrachium rosenbergii | reverse complement strand
TCTGTACCCTTCTGGAACCGGTTCCTGGAAACTGCAGGGAGGCTGTTTTTTTCTTTTACCACCTCCTAGAAACTGCTGGAAGGCTGTACCTTCTGGTACTACCTCCTGGAAACTGCTTGAAGGCTGTACCCTTCTGGTACCACCTTTTGGAAGCTCTTGGAAGTCTGTACCCTTCTGGAACCGGTTCCTGGAAACTGCAGGGAGGCTGTTTTTTTTCTTGTTTCACCTCCTGGAAACTGTCGGAAGGCTGTACTTTCTGGTACTACCTCCTGGAAACTGCTTGAAGGCTGTACCCTTCTGGTACCACCTTCTGGAAACTCTTGGAAAACTGTATCCTCCTGGAACCACTTCCTGGACACTGCTGGAAGGCTGTATCGTCGTGGAACCCCTGCTTCCAAGTTGCACATGTGAGCAGCCCTTAAGGAACTTACGTTTTTGCCGTCGTTCTTTTTTTCCTCCATGAAGTAAACAGGACCAAATAAGAGTCGTGATAGCTTTGGCCCCCCTGAGGCAAAAACCACCCTTTGGAAGGAGTACCCAGTTATGGGCAAGGGGTGGCTCGGCATTTGGGCATGTTGCACCGCGCGTTTAAGGGTACTCGAGTGGGGATTTCTCTCTCTCTCTCTCTCTCTCTCTCTCTCTCTCTCTCTCTCTCTCTCTCTCTGTGGGTGGTAACTTAGCTTCCACCGACTGGATGACATTACCCCATTAGGTGGAAATGGGATCCTTCTTAGCGCATTAGGTGGACCGTCTTCCTTCCTGACGCGAAGGAGGGCGGGCTGGGAGAAGTGGCCATGGGAAAATTCGGAAATGCCCCCCACGCCCCCCCTCCCCCCCCCAAAAAAAAAGACTGGGAGGGAGATGATAATCACGACGGATGAGAAGAGTGAAAAGAATGTTGCCTTATATGGAATTTTGTCTTCTCTCTCTCTCTCTCTCTCTCTCTCTCTCTCTCTCTCTCTCTCTCTCTCTCTCTCTCTCTCTCTTTTCCTTTAAAAACTAATGATATAAAATGATTCCACCTTTAGTAAAACACACCACATCAAATCTTGGAATTAACCGACGTAGTGCTTATCAGCCTCTCTCTCTCTCTCTCTCTCTCTCTCTCTCTCTCTCTCTCTCTCTCTCTCTCTCTCTCTCTCTCTCTCTCTCTCTCTCTCTCTGGAAAAGTTTAAGTAAAGTGTCTGAAAGATTTCCCAACGTAACTCCAAGAAAGGGGGAAACGTTTGAAATTAGAGGAAAAGTATTTCTATCCTGTGTTTATATATATGCCAAATATTTAATATGGCAAGTTACAGCCCTTCCATTCGACAGATACATCGTAAAATATGAGGTCTGCCGGCAGACTAAAAGATCATTGACTTTCACATTACTTTTGGGGGCTTGCTGGGATAAGTCATAATTTTGTGTAGTTTTAACAAATAAATAATTTAGCTGTCAGATTCTGGCCTGTGTCCTTAGTCCTACTGACTGGACTGAAATACTTGTCTTTTGACTGGATTTGACTGATTGACTGACTGGTTGCTAATCTGTATTTAATCTGTGAAGATTATAATTATTTCCTTGGCAACTGTGCCTTTTACCGTTCTAACTAATTAGTTAATGTTGGTAAATGAAATGAATATAAATATTTCAGTTGTAATTAATGGAATTATATAAAGGCCTATGATCGCCGCAACCTCTCCTGGATTCTTGAGGCCACATCCATAGACACGTCTCTCTCTCTCTCTCTCTCTCTCTCTCTCTCTCTCTCTCTCTCTCTCTCTCTCTCTCTCCCCAATACCCTGCCTCTGCAATGAAAGGACCCATCGAAACATGACGAGAGGGAACACCGATGTAAATTAAGATTAGGTCTTTAATTACAATACGGCGCGAAGGCTTTATAAAATGTATGGCACGCGTCGGTACCTAGCGAGCGAGTCCATAAGGCGCCTCGGAGCTGTCTCCGGAGCCAGGCGATCCTATCTGGCGCGAGGCTGCCCCGGAATTGAGGGACGGTCGGGCTTCGATAACAGATTCCACCCCGGTCATCATCGACCCGGCTTCGATTGAGGGGATTTGGGGGCGGGCGAGATAGCGGGCGGCCTGAAGGGCGGAAGGGCCGTCTTAGCGAGAGGCTTTTGAGAGGTCTCGAGGTTTATTGGTGGGTGCAACGCGGTCCTCGGATGTTAAATATGAGGTGATCTTTCAACCCTTTGTTTGTTTCTCTCCGGAGGAGAAGTCCGGCGTCGAGTGGTGTCCTGTTATTCTCTGGAATCTGGAATCTGGAATCTGATAGTTTGTCTGCCTGTATATCTGTCTGTTTGTCAGAGGGGTTACCCAAAATTTTACGTGGGGGATTTGTAAAGAAATTTCCCCAAAGATTGGCACAGTGATTGGCAACAAGTGATTCGACTCGAAGGGATTCGGGTATGATGGGTTTGGATCCAGGGATTCTTGAAGGATTCTGTGTCACTGGGAGGACAGGACCTTTGTAGGATCACCTCTCTGGAGAGAGAGAGAGAGAGAGAGAGAGAGAGAGAGAGAGAGAGAGAGAGAGAGAGAGACAGACAGACAGACAGACAGACAGACAGACAGACAGAGACAGATATATATATATATATATATATAATGTATATATATATATATATATATATATATATATATATATATATATATATATATATATATATATATATATATATATATATATATATATATATATATATATATATATATATATAGAGGAGTTGGTGCCAGATGGTGTTACCCTTCCTGTTTTATAAAAAAGAGAGAGAGAGAGAGAGAGAGAGAGAATCTAGAAAATTATAAAAAGTATTACACAATGTAAATTGGAAATGGTTCCTTTTTCAGAGAGAGAGAGAGAGAGAGAGAGAGAGAGAGAGAGAGAGTCGATAAGATAAGCGATACAAAGTAATATTGAAATAGTCCAGTAACCCACACACACACACACACACACACACACACACACACACAGCCATTCCTCAAGTAACACAAAGGGACTTAATTTCGCTCTTATACCGGAGCAGCGGGACCCGAGGATTTTAAACGAATGTGCTTCTTCTCCCTGACCAGGAGGATCTCTCTCTCTCTCTCTCTCTCTCTCTCTCTCTCTCTCTCTCTCTCTCTCTTCAGCCACTTAACGCCTTGATAGCGAAAATGAGGCACATTATTCGACTTTTCGTCCGTCTTATCTCTAAAGGACCCTTCAAGGAGGCGCTCTTGACCTCGGGGAATGCAGAAGGGGTTGGGTGGGTGGGGGAGGTTTTTTGGGGGTTAGTCCCGTCTATCTTCGGCAGCTGCTCCTCCTCCTCCTCCTCGGAGCAGGAGGAGGATTTTGGAGCCACAGAGTGATAAACATCGGCGTGAAATTGCCTCTTAATTCATTTGCGAGTTTTATTTTCTGGCGTTTTCCAATTTTTCAGCTGCTTCGGCTTTCTTGCAGGACTGCGAGTCTTCTCTGTTATCTAGTTGGGGTCGAATTCTTAATATTTTTTTTTATTTAATTATTTATTTATTCACTTATTTATTTGTCAGTTTTCTACCATCGTATTCAAAATCTTTAGTCTTGAAATTAATTTACTGTTTCAACAGTAAATTAAGTCATTAACGACACAGCAAAACAGGTCATATAACTCCACTCATCGCTTTGTAGAAACTAATTTTCCATTATTACACATCAGTACAAGGCTACCATCATCATCCCTAGAACTCCAATGGCTCCATCGAGCAGTACTGCCCTAAAATGGAAGACTGCAGTATCTGCAAAAATGCAAAACTGAGAAAAATGGTAGACACTTCTTTGCCTTGCTGCTGATTTTGCAGATACTGCAAATGGGACCCCTAAATACTCGTGGAAGTCAATGAAGAGTCATTCTGAAACTGCAGTAACTTGTGTATTAGTGTTTCACGAGCCCAATAGGTGGCATATCTCAATTTCGAAAATTTTGCAGATACTGCAGTTTCCCATTTTAGGGCAGATTAGTGGGCATGATCCATGCATTATTTCATTCCAGAAGTAATTAATTTCGGCGTTTTTCAAGGACTGTAGGCCAGTTAGGATCCTCCTGTTGAAGGTTTCATGTCATAGACGAGTTTAAAAATCAAACTATTTCGCTGTCATTTAGACCAATATTCAGTTGGTTGTTGGGCCCAGCGGGGAGTGGGAGGCCGAGTGTGGACCTCCGGACGCTGACCAACCAACAGAGACCAGCTTCGAGTCACATGACCCCCCAAAGGAAGGACTAATACTCCTATCCATCACTCAATCCCTTAATAAATCCTGTTTGGGGTTCCGCAAGGCTGGTGTCCAACAGCGTTAGGCTGTAAGTGTGGACCTCAGGACTCTGTGCAACCAACAGAGACCAGCTTTGAGTTACTTGACTCCCCCCCTCCCCCCAACAATGAAGGACTGATACCCCAAACGCGTTCAGAAACCAAAAACCATCACTCAGTCCCTCTATAAATCCTGTTTGGCGTTCCGCAGGGCGAGGATCCCAGACCGGTGTGGTTTTTTCCCCAGCGTACATAAATGATGCAATCAGCGCCGCTGACTTGGAAATACGGCTATCAGAGGGACGACCACGCGAGATACACGGCCAAGAATAATGCGCTTGATAGCAGAAATTTGCAAGAGGACAGGAACAAGTCATAAATTAGATAAAAGCAGGGAATGAGGCCCTTGTTCTGCCAAATGGAGCGAAAGGGACGCACAAAAGGCTTAATGCAATAAGTAAAACGTCATTCTCAGCCTCGTGGTAATGTGGAGATAAGGGGCTCCAAAGTGCATAGATTAAGAGACTAAATTCTAAAGAAGAAGATAAACACTGGTAATGAGGAACGCTTTGTTATGGATGCGTCAAATAAAACACTTTTTTTTTTTTTTTTTGCTGTTGTTGCAAAAAGCAACATGAAAGATGGGGATTTTTGTGATAAGAACTCATTGTACGACAAAATGACATTATTATTATTATTATTATTATTATTATTATTATTATTATTATTATTATTATTTATTATTATTATTATTATTATTAAAGAGGATCCTTCATATATTATTATTGTATTATTATTATTTATCTTATATTAGTGTTATTTTCTAAAAAGAAGACCTCTAGTTTTGTTATAAGATAAATTCTTTTATACTGAGTTTTCTCAGTTCTTCTAATAATTCGCTTTTCCTGTTTAATAATTGACCTGAATTATTAAAAGAATTTAGAAAACTCAGTATAAAATCCTTCATATATTATTATTATTATTATTATTATTATTATTATTATTATTATTATTATTATTATTATTATTATTATTATTATTATTATTATTGCTTTTTTTAAAATTTAATATTTCATAAGTTTAACTTGATATTTTGTATAATTTCTTTTAACAGAATTTGATTTAATAGAATCAAATATAAATATATATATATATATATATATATATATATATATATATATATATATATATATATATATATATATATATGATTTATAAAGACACAAAATATTTAGCTGAAAATAGTTGAATAACATTTGAAAACTCAAGTAAAAATTACAGTTTACAAAGTTCCATTTTACTTACTCGTTTCTTAATTTTATTTCTCTTTCTCATAATTTAATTTAACTTTACTTTTATTCACATTTTCTCACTTTTTTAGTATTTTCACAATTATCAAAAACTTTACCCATATCAAGATTGTGCTGTTTTCATTGATGTTTTTCTGTTTTGTGAGTTGCTTATTCTTTGTTTGGAAGAATATTTTATTCATATATTCATGGGCCCCACCTCTGTGTGAATAGATTCACTAGATTCATGGATACAACACAGTGGAAAAATTTGTACATTTGCAATTTGTATTCTTTATAGTGTCATGCAGTGTAAAATTCTACTGTAGGGTACAGTTCATTGACATCCTAAAGAATATACCAGTCCGTTTAACATTAGCGAACTGCTCTCTCTCTCTCTCTCTCTCTCTCTCTCTCTCTCTCTCTCTCTCTCTCTCTCTCTCTCTCTCTCTCTCTCTCTATATATATATATATATATATATATATATATATATATATATATATATATATGTATATATAATATAATTGTCTTTTTTCTAAAGTTTTCATTGCATATCTCTCTCTCTCTCTCTCTCTCTCTCTCTCTCTCTCTCTCTCTCTATTGTATATATGTATGTATATATATATATATCTACTGTATATATACATACATACATATATATATATATATATATATATATATATATATATATATATATATACAGAGAGAGAGAAGAGAGAGAGAGAGAGAGAGAGAGAGAGAGAGAGAGAGTGAGAGAGAGAGATAGAGAGAGAGATGCAATGAAAACATTAGAAAAAAAAAAGGAGAATCTCCCGGTTCCCACTGAAGTACTAAGTGCAATCATTTACGATCAAGTTTTTGCCTTAATCCTGTGAAGAAGAAGAAGAAGAAGAAGAAGAAGAAGATATCTGTCAAGCCATAACGTGAGCAACTTTGACTGTTCCCGTCCAGAACCTGTATGTGATTGAGTCCGTGTACGTGTGTGCGTGTGTTGTATGTATGTATGTATGTCTGTGTTCCCTTTACTGGACGCCCCAAATGCATTTCAAAACATTTCCTTAGAAGAAGAAGAAGAAGAAGAAGAAGAAGAAGAAGAAGATGATGATGATGATGATGATGATGAGGAGGAGGAGGAGGAGGAGGAGGAGGAGGAGGAGGAGATAGGCGTCAGAGAGATAACGATCTCCCTCTATCCATCTCGGCCATCAAGCATTCTTGAAAGGCGAATTAACGCGTCTAATTCGCGTCTCGTCTGGTGCACAGGATGCCATAAACCCCAGGCCCGTAAGAGCTTTTTCCCCATTGACAAAACATGGGAGAATCCACCTTCCAGCCTTAGGGAGAAATGAGATGATTCCTTAGAAATGCTCTCCGTTCCACACGCCACGTCAGTCATGTCTCGCGTTCGTGAATTAATTTGTGATATTTACGTTGGCTTGACGTACGAGGCTTCAAACAAAGTCTTTAGAAAGAGAGAAAGAAGAAGAAGAAGAAGAAAAAGGGAAGAAGTGATCTTTTGGGGTAAAAGACCGTTCTGGTAAGATGAGTCTAAATGCCAATCATTGGTCCCGATCATTTACAAGACCTTTTTAGAGGTTTTCAGATGCTTGAAGAAAGTTAGGTAGGAGGGGGATTATTGTAGACGTTCCAATAATGACGCGAAGAGCACGTGGTTGGTGCGTTTTAGGAACAGTAGCCATATTTTCGTTTTTATTCTGGGTTTCATTTTCCTAAGTGGTTATTTTACTCCTTTTTTTCCAGAGAGAGAGAGAGAGAGAGAGAGAGAGAGAGAGAGAGAGAGAGAGAGAGAGAGAGAGAGAGATCTGATTGTGCGAGGCTGCAAATGACTTAATTTATCAAGGTTTCAGAACCTGTTAGTCACTCTTAATTTTTTTTTTATTTTAAAAGATATATAATTTACTTTTTTAAAGTTACAGACACACACACACACACACACACACACAGAACCACTTAAATGACTCAAATAAACCGGCAAAAAATATCCAGTATAAAATCAGTTCAGCTGAAACTAAAAGAGACAATAATTCCCTAATATCTAGATTGACAAGATGACTGTGTCTCCTCCGATTCATATTATTATTATATTATTATTATTATTATTATCATTATCATCTCGGTAGATGTAACCTATGCACATGGAACAAGCACACCAAAGGTGCCATTAACTTGAAATTCTTTAAGCTTCCAAAGAATGTTGGTTTCAACCTCCCACTGCAGCAGACATCCCCAATACTGCAGCAGTAACTGATCATGTCATCGCCTTGGGGGTAGGCGCGAACTCGCGACACCTGAGCGGCGTGTCACGACACTGGCGACCATACCACTTTACCAGAAACTGCAAGAATTTTACAGGAGAAACTGGGCGTCATAATTTTTATACATGAAATGCAATATGCAGTCTTATATTTTTCATGTGTGTAACAGTAATTGTCTACGGTGATCCTTTCCCACATTTACGCTTGCCCGTGGTCCAACTCGTGGTATTTCTATAACTAATTATACTGTAATTTCTTAGATATTAATTAGACAAACCGATCCTGTATTTTCTCATTGTTACTGATCTGTTATTCACTAATTGTTAAATTCTTATCTTGGTAAAGGAACACAGTACTTACTTTCCCTTGACACATGGTAATCCGTTACAGAACTCTGCTGGTTCTTGAATGCTGAGAGAGAGAGAGAGAGAGAGAGAGAGAGAGAGAGAGAGAGAGAGAGAGAGAGAGAGAGGCATTGCATTATATATTATATATATACATACATACACACACACATATATATATATATATATATATATATATATATATATATATATATATATATAGAGAGAGAGAGAGAGAGAGAGAGAGAGAGAGAGAGAGAGAGAGAGATTTTTGAACTCCATTGTTCTTGAATATTTTGTAGAGAGAGATAGAGAGATATATCATTTGAACTCCAGTGGTTCTTGAACGTTTCGTAGAGAGAGAGAGAGAGAGAGAGAGAGAGAGAGAGAGAGAGAGAGAGAGAGAAGAGAAGAAAAAGAAGAGGCATTTAGCTCAGTTTAGTTAATCATCCCCGACATCGTAGCACAGCACCCCACCTCCCTAACCGGTGGAACTCTATGATTTAAGAAAAATTCCACCTCGTAGAAGAAGTGGGAGGCGATGGAAAGATAAAACCCATATCATCATCGGGACGAGAGGGACGAATATAAGATCGATGGAATAATTATGATTTTCCGCCAGGATGAGTCCACCATTATGTGCTAAAAAAACAAGTAAAAAATGCGCCGAAGTTTCTTCGGCGCAATCGAGTTTTCTGTGCAGCCGCTACAGCGTATAATCAAGGCCAACGAAAATAGATCTATCTTTCGGTGGTCTCGGTATAATGTTGTATGAGCCGCGACCCATGAAACTTTGACCAAGGTCTGGTGGTGACCTGGCTTATATCGTTGCCAGACGCACGATTATGGCTAAACCTTAAATAAAATAAAAACTACTTAGGCTAGAGGACCGCAATTTGGTATGTTTGATGATTGGAGGGTGGATGATCAACATACCAATTTGCAGCCCTCTAGCCTCAGTAGTTTTTAAGATCTGAGGGCGGACAGAAAAAGTGCGGACAGAATACAGTGCGGACGGACAGACAAAGCCGGCACAATAGTTTTCTTTTACAGAAAACTAAAAGCGCAAAAAGTAATCCAACACCTGGTCAATGTATTTTTGATAAATTTTGATCTTTTTATCTATTTATTTATCTATTAAAACATTTTTTCTTTTTTTAATAAGTGGGATCTCTTCTTTCTGTATTTCTCTTTACTTCCTCTTACTTCTTCTTATTGAATAATATTCTTTGGAAGCCTGAATTTCAAGCCAGTGGCCCCTTTGGTGGGCTTGTTCCATATGCATAGGTTTCATCCTCTGAATAATAATAATAATAATAATAATAATAATAATAATAATAATAATAATAATATAATAATAATAATACGATGGGAATAGACCCTCTCTTAAACAGGTCTTATTAAAAAGGATGGCTGTGTTATGCGAATTTATCTTATACAGTATCTTTTTGTATTCTGATTAAATATTTCAATAAAAGCGAATTATAAGGAAAATAGACAAGATACAGTATAAGGTAAATTCGCATAATGCTCCCATCCTTTTTTTAATAATAATAATAATAATAATAATAATAATAATAATAATAATAATAAAAGGTTTATAGTAGATCAAGCAGAGATGATTATTCCGGCGGTAGACGGCTTGATCTATTTAATTTGGCGCATAGGACGGGTCGCGGAGCCCCCAAGTGCCAGGCGGTGTACCCGCGATAAAAGAAGATGTAGGAGTCTGGAACGCTAATCTCCTCGGATGTTGTTGGAGTACCAATATGGCGGCCGCGAGGGTGTGAATGGGGATCAGATGGGATAGCCATAGCCTTTACGATGGCTATCTGTCTATCTGCGAGGGATAGGTCATTGTTTTTTTTTTTAAATGTTATTCCGTTGTAAGACTTGGCAAGATTGAGTCTTCTCGGGGGCAAAAAATGGGCAGTTCCCAAATTTGGGAATGGTCTTCCTAATTCTGTCGTTGAGTCGGTGGGACTTCTGAAGTTCTAACTTCGTGCAAAGGTATTGTTTGTATATTTTTTTATTGAAATAATAATAATAATAATAATAATAATAATAATAATAATAATAATAATAACAGAATAATAATAAGAAGATTGTGACAGACCTTTATCTACACAGATGCAGAATGTGACAGACACAAATTTATAGAGATGCATATATATATGTTCTATATATATATATATATATATATATATATATATATATATATATATATATATATATATATATATATATATATATATATATGTTCTTACATATACAAATATGTGTATATATATAAATTTATATATGCCACAATTTCTCTGTCTGTTTGACTATCTGCTAGAAGGATTTCACAAAATATAATGGATGGACCTTGATGAAACTTTAACCAGAGATGGGTGTCGTTCTTAGCAAGAACTGACTAGATTTTGAATGCTGTGGACCTTGAATTTCTGGGGAGATGGAATGCTCAGCTTTGATTCAGGTAACTCGTGCTTAAGAAACCGAAAACCTACGGGCCATTACCGTAGATTTTGATGAACCAATTTAATCATTACTTCTGCAAAGAAAGTCAGAGTTCAGTCTTCTTTTAGTTTTCTTTAAAAGAAAATATTGTGCCTCTTTGTCTGTCCGTCCACACTTTATTCTGTCCGCACTTTTTCTGTCCGCCCTCAGATATTAAAAATGATGAGGCTATAGGGTTGCAAATTGGTATGTTGATCATCCACCCTCCAATCATCGAACTTACCAAATTGCAGCCCTCTAGCCTCAGTAGTTTTTTTTTATTTTATTTTATTTAAAGTTAAAGTTAGCCATAATCTTGCTTCTGGCAACGATATAGGATAGGCTACCAACGGCCCGTGGTTAAAGTTTCATGGGCCGCGACTCATACTGCATTATACCGAGACCACCGGGAGTAGATCTCTTTTCGTTTGCCTTGATTATATGCTGTAGCGGCTGTACAGAAAACTCGATTGCGCCGAAGAAACTTCGGCGCATTTTTTACTTGTTTGTTTGTAAAATTTCTTTTGTTTTATAACCAGCTTTAAGTAAAAAAAAATATTTGATGATAAGGATTAGACGCTGGGGGAGAGATGCGTTTTTTGATTGTTTTTATTGTATAAATATAAAATGTTTACTAATCAGATCTTATTTATTTTGCTCCATTTCTATTTCTGTTTGAATATACTTATCATTGTTATGTCAGACGACGTCTAGATTTGGGCTGAACAAGTCCCTGTCATGTATACCGTTTTTGGTACTTTAATAATAATAATAATAATAATAATAATAATAATAATAATAATAATAGTAATGTATCATTATCATAACTACACGGATGCTGTAACATCCTTAATTCTCATCTCGCAATAATAATAATAATAATAATAATAATAATAATAATAATAATAATAATAATGTATCATTATCATAACTACACGGATGCTATAACATCCTTAATTCTCATCTCGCAGTAAGTAATAATAATAATAATAATAATAATAATAATAATTATCATAATAATAATGTATATTATCATAACTACACTGATGCTATAACATAATAATTCTCATAATAATAATAATAATAATAATAATAATAATAATAATAATAATAATATTAATAATAATAATAACTATGCGGATCTTATCACATCCTTAATTCTCATCTCGCAAGAAAGCCCCTGTCGTAAGTTCAAACAACACGAAATCTGAATAAATTCCAGTAGGTTTTTTTTTTTTTTGGAGACTGGATATTATCGTACCTATTTATCATCATTATCGGTGGATAATTTTTCCCCTCTTTAGCTGATCTTATCTCTCCTCCCTTCATTGGCTGCATACATTGTCCGATCTCCCACGAAAATTGAAAGATCCCAGAGAACCCAAATAAGGGTCATTGAGAAGGATAATCGCCCGGGGAAGGGGAGGTGTTGGAGGAGTATTAGGTTATAAGGTTCCTGGGGTTTCTAGGGAGTACCAGGGGTTCCAAAGGGGTCCTGGGGAGTCCCAGGGGTTCTGGGGGGTACCAGGTGTCTCCTTAGGGGGCGAGGGGAGGGGGAAGGACAGAGGTGTAATAATAGGCAGAGGGGGTTGGATTGGGGTTAGGTTATAAGGTCCCTGGGGGGCCTAGGGAGTACCTGGGGGTATCAGAGGGGTCCCAGGGGGTCCCAGGGGTTCCAAGGGTCCTGGGGATCCTAGGGGTGTTAAAGGGGTCCTCAAGGGGTCGGAGGGGTTTCCCAGGGGTATCAAAGGAGTCCCTGGGGTCCAGAGGGGCTCCTGGGGATCCTAGGGGAGTTAATGGGGTCCCCAAGGGGTCGGAGGGGGTTCCCAGGGGTATCAAAGGAGTCCTTGGGGGTCCCAGGGGTTCCAGGGGCTCATGGGGATCCTAGGGGAGTTCCAGGGGGTCCCAAAGGGGGGGTCTTCAAAGGAGGGGGTCCCAGGTGTGATCCTAGGGGAGTTCCAGGGGGTCCCAAAGGGGTCCTAGGGGGGTCCCATGGGTGTCCTATGGATTGTAAGGGAGGCCTATTGTCCCTAGGGGTCCCAGGGGGGGTAGGGGAAGGTCAAGAGGGTGTATGGGGGGGAAGAAGAAGAAGAAGAAGAAGTGGAAGAAGAAGAAGAAGAAGAAGAAGAAGAAGAAGAAGACTGTCCGATAATCCCTAATCCCCTTCCTTGGGGATTAACTCTTGGGAGGATTTACGAGTCTTTAGGAGTCCCTAAGTGATGTTAATAAACCCCTAAAAAAATCTCCTCTCGGGGGATTTATGGGGATGACAAACGCCGGGCGAATTCTATTTGGCGAAGCTAATCCTTATACTCGACGCTCATTCTGGTGGGATAAATCGAACGCCTCTTTTTCTTTCTTTTTCTTTTTTTTTTTTTTTTTTAGTTTTTCTGTAAAAGAAAAGTATTGAACCGGCTGCTTTGTCTGTCCGTCCGCACTTTATTCTGTCCGCACTTTTTCTGGCCGCACTTTTCTGTCCGACTTTTTTCTGTCCACTTTTTTCTGTCCGCACTTTTTTCTGTTCGATTTTTTCTGGCCGCACTTTATTCTGTCCGCATTTTTCTGTCCGCATTTTATTCTGTTCCCACTTTTTCTGTCCGCACTTTTTCTGTCCTCACTTTTTCTGTCCTCACTTTTTCTGTCCGCACTTTTCTGTCCGCATTTTATTCTGTTCCCACTTTTTCTGTCCGCATTTTTCTGTCTGCACTTTATTCTGTCCTCACTTTTTCTGTCCTCACTCTTTCTGTCCGCCCTCAGATATGAAAAACCACTGAGGCTAGAGGGCTGCAAATTGGTATGTTGATCATCCACCCTCCAATCGTCAAACATACCAAATTGTAGCCCTCTAGCCTCAGTAGTTTTTTTTTTTTATTTAAGGTTAAAGTTAGCCATGATCGTGAGTGTGGCAACGCAGCACAGGCCACCACGACCGGCTGAGAGTTTCATGGGCCGCTGCTCATACGGCATTATACCGAGACCACCGAAAGATAGATCTATTTTGGGTGGCCTTGATTATGGCTGTAGCGGCTGTACAGAAAACTCGATTGCGCCGAAGAAACTTCGGCGCAATTTTTACTTGTTTCAATAGAAAACTGTTTCTCTTTCAAATGTGTATATCTTTACGATAGGTTTTAATAGCAAATAGTGTTCTTAATAGTCAATATTCTTTTTTTAATAGAAAACTTTTGTTAAGTGTGTCTTTTAATATACATTATATATATAATATACATACCTACTCAAATTCTCTACACGTTGCTTCATGAGTCAGCAGTTCACAGGACTATCATCATCATCATCATTTTCGTCATCTTGCTGCAAATCTTGCAAACCTCAAGAAGTCCCAACGAAGCCCATTTTGACTCCATTATTCAAGCCATGACAGCAGCTTACCAAGACGACATAAATCACGGTTATGATATGCGTCGCCTAATCACTTGTTTTATTCTATTTATTTTTTAAAATTTTTTATTCCGAGAGCATATTACAGTAGAGTGGAATTAGGGTACCCACTCCATCAATCCCCGACTGCGAATTTGGGGTCGGCTGATACCCACCTCTCGCTAATCTAATATAGGTCTGGGATGCGGCGGGCCTCTGTTGGCACCAGGCTCTGGTCTGAAATATACTACGGCCTTAGGTTAGACAAACACTCAGATAACTATCCCAGATCGTTTGGTGAGGGCCACGCCTTGTTGAAATGAAGCGTTGTGGAAGGATGGTGGCGAGAAAAAATGATGAGGTTCTGTGGCGAGGAGAAATTTGCATAGAGGAAGGAGTTCGCCCTGCCAGATTCGGTTGTGGTAGCAAGGTGGGATCTCTCTCTGTGAAGTGCAGTTTTTTTTTTTTTTTTTTTTTTAGTTTTCTGTAAAAGAAAGCTGTTGTGACGGCTTTTTCTGTCCGTCCGCACTTTTTTTCTGTCGGCCCTTTTTCTGTCCGCCTCGGATCTCAAAAACTACTGAGGCTAGAGGGCTGCAAATTGGTATGTTGATCATCCACCCTCCAGGCATCAAACATACCAAATTGCAGCCCTCTAGCCAAAGCAGTTTTTATTTTGTTTAGGTTAAATTTAGCCTTAATCGTGCTTCTGGCAACGATATAGGCCAGGCCACCAGCGGGCAGCGGTTAAAGTTTCATGGGCCGTGGCTCATACAGCATTATACTGAGACCACCGAAATATAGATCTGTTTTTGGTGGCCTTGATTATACGCTGTAGCAGCTGTGCAGAAAACTTGATTGCGCCGAAGACACTTCGGCGCATTTTTACTTGTTTTTCGTTGAGTGAGTCAAGTCGCCTTCTCACTATAAATACTGAGCAGTAAGTATTAGGAAAGAATTCTATATTTTATTCAGTTACTGTAAAAAAATCTACCCATAATATTCTGATATATCCTTATAATGTACATTATATCTATATGAAATGTTCCTACCCAGACTGGGATTCGAACCTATTTTTTTATAGTTGGAGCTTGGATAACAGTGACCTACTGCACTCAGCCATCAAGAAAGAGGGAAGGCCAGGTGCAGCAAATCACTGTCACCTCACTGTATGCCAGAAAGGTGTAGGTTCGAATCATGTTCATGGTAGGAACACTTTTCATATGTAATTTTCAAATTAACATAAAACTTTATAATTAGGTATAAGTGTGTGTTTTTAAAATGGGATTATGCAGATATACATACAGGTTTATTCATAAAATACATGCATACATGCATAAAAACACACACAAACATACATACATGTCTTGTGTGGGTTCGAATTCAGCCCACGGACGTCAGGGTTTCTCCATTTGTTTCTTCATTCGGGTTTCAGGCTTTGTAGTGATAAGTATATCCAGAAAGTTTTGGGGAAATTTGGAGATTAAGATTATATATATATATATATATATATATATATATATATATATATATATATATATATATAAATAATCAACACACAATCACATGTGGAACAGAAATAAATTTCTGGCTCACATCAGGATCGAACCCAAGTCTTTCAATTGGCAGCGGTGTTGTCTTTCAATTGAAGGACCTGGGTTCTGATCCTGATGCGAGTCAGAAATTTATATATATATATATATATATAATATATATATATATATATATATATATATATTTTATAAATATATATATATATATATATATATATATATATATATATATATATATAACATAAATTACTAAGAAACAAAACTGAAAGATATATATATATATATATATATATATATATATATATATATATATATATCATATATATATATATATATATCATCTGTATTTAAATTCTTTGTGTTCTTTCATACCTTAACAACATCTGAAAGTCTCGTAAAAAACCTGCATTAAAATAAAGGAAAACAGTAAAGTAATTCTATCCTATTTTGGACACCGAATCCTACCCTTAACACCCCTTAGCGGAACGAAAAAAACCCGCATAAATGAACAAAAGTCCCTTAATAAATACCCACAATGCACGCGAGGGCTTCCGGTGCCCGGAGACGGTACCCATAAGGGCAGGCGTGGTTCACCTTGGAAACAGCATCGTACGCGATTTTATGAATGAAATCAGGAGCGTGGCCATGACGAGTGTTTGTGTGCGTGCGTCCGCCCACTTCCGTCCCTTGAGGCGTACTGAGAGCCCAGAAGGTCCTCAACTCCTCATAAAGGGTCCAAGGTCTGGAGCCAACGAGACCTTGTGTCTTGCGAGATTTCTGACAATAAAATGAAGAAGAAAAAAGTTAACAGTTCCCGTTGGATGAGTTCGTTTTTGTGGATTTGTTGTCCTGTAAATTTGCTTCTTAGAGCTGCAGATGTGGTTTTAAGATAGTGAAATATATTTATAAAACTATCTAGAGTTTGTTGGCATCAAGGATTTATTAATACGGAATGAAAATAGAGGGGAAATCTCATTGTACGTCGTAATTTGAAATGGTAGGATAGGTTGGGGCTTCAGATAAACCACTGTTTACGATTAAAATGCCTTTCAGAAATCTCTCTGGTCATGGGAATGTTTAAAAAGCCTCCAATACTTTTGTGACGCCAGTATATGCTTAAGATCAGTCGATCAGTTTTGCCCAATGAGGAAACATATAGTTTAGATTTTTAGGGCGTTATTTTCAAATTGAAAGAAAAGTGCCCAGGGCAATAATTTGAGTCAACAACACCTGCCTTCATATGCAAATCGTGAGGCGTTTGCTGAGGGATGGTAAAGTTGATAAATGAAAATTAACAAAGAAAGTTGCTTTGCTTCATTTCAGAGAGTTGAAACAAGAGACCAACATTCTATTTACATAAGAATACTCTGAAATCATTGACGTCATTCATTCACAAAACACTCGAGCAGTTTCATGTCTTTGTTGTAAGCAGTCTTTTCTGCAGGCGCTCTCTTCTTCTTCTTCTTCTTCTTCTTCTTCTTCTTCTTCTTCTTCTTCTTCTGGACAGAGTCGATAGACTATAATAAACCCAAGAGGGGTTCCAAAGGGAATCAGCTTGCAGAGAATGACAGGTTATAAGAGAAAAGATAAATAAATATATAAAAATAAATACATAAATAAATAGATAAAGATGAGGGAATGGAACGTAACACCGATACACCTGTAATTCAGGAGACACCAGCAGAAGGCAGGAATGAATTCGCTCGATGTCTCACAGTCAAGTAATTGATCTGTCCACCCAGAAACCAGTAACAGACCTGGACGACTCCTGTCCAGGGTTAGAAATCTCTCCAAGATCCGTAACGACTCTTTTCTTAGCCTCCCGAATATCAGCTGTATTTGGAAAGCGCACTTTTACCCATCTCTATCATTACGGAGGCTCCATATATGCATTCGGAGCCCACAGCAAAGCCATCTACGTCTGTACTTCATCAGAAATTTATTCAAAATCCCTCCAGGGACTGACGGAACTGACGTCCCGCTGCGGGGCAGCGCTTTGCTGGGTTCAAAATTCGTTGCAACGGTCCTGTCAGAAGCGGAGACCAGTTGTGGTCGATTCAGAGCGATCTTTATCGGCTAGATTGCGAGAGAAAGCTGTACGAGTCCTTTTAGATCACGTGAATCAGTGGTTCTTGACCTTTTTTATTACCACGCCCCTCTAAGAGTTTGCATCCTTCCCTCCCAGATTTAAAGGAAAATAAAAAAAAAAAGAGAAAGAGAAGGCGTGTTTTATTCTTTGGGAGTTAGAATTAGTGAGATACTTGACACTGCTTTTTAGCGACTCTTGTTAAGAGAATAACGAATATAATTAGACAATTTTTAATTTTTCCCTAGGGCTCGCGCCCCCTGGAAATTGTTGACGCCCCCCAGGTTAAGAATTGAGAACCACTGTCTTAGATAAAAAGGGCAGTGGTACATGAACAGTTTAAAAAAAGGGTTACAGTTTTGAATTAAAAATTAAATTTTTTGTTTTTTGAGAAGCGATTCTGTCTCCCTTCTTGGTTAATTCGGCCCTGGGCTTGGTACAGGCGTTAGGTTGATCTCCCATGGGACTTTTAAATTAAAAAATAAATAAATAGATAAGTAAAACTAATAATTAGGTAAATTATACAGATTTAACATGCCAATCTTATACCAGTAAGTTGATGCACTTTACACCGTACCCTGCAACTAGTTCCTTCGACAAATAGGGCCACCAATCAATGAAGGACTGTTTTCAATATCCCGCTCTCTTGCCAGTCAACAAATGACCGGATACTTGCACTAGCAACAGTCTGAGCTGGTACAAAACCACCTTACCCTAACAGCAAAGAACCCCAGTCACTCCTTCCCCACCAGTCAGTTAATTTAGTGTGTCATGTCCCCAAAACCACTCGGCCCTTTGAAGCTGTGCAGTGAAGGGTGCCATCCATCAAAAGCCCTCTGCATGTTACATTCCCTGATTCCAGCCCGATTCCAGTTTGTCTGTTGAATCAGACGCAGTACATCGAGCGTTCCGGTAACACGACACTCCTTGTGGCGTGGTACATACGCTCGGAGTAATTCAAGAGTAGCGTAGTAAGTCCCCTTCCCCACCTTCCTAATTAGGCTAATTAGAGTTAGCAAGGTTATATACCTGTCAGGTAGGGATGTGGGGGTTACAAGTGTCTCCTGAGTGTGCTGTTGGAACTTGTGCTCCGTTGTCGAGGATTCCTTTAGGAATTGGGAAATGGTTTAGGAGGTCAGGATTCGATTCCAGTGATTCAGGTAGGATAAATCAAGATCAAAGGAGAGAGGTCTCTCTTTACATTCGTTTAAGGACAGATAGAGAAATGGATTGGTACTGTAGGAGAATTAACCTGAACGCAGAGTTAATTTTCTGTTAAAAAGCTTTGTTGAGTTAAGGGAGAGGTTATTATTATTATTATTATTATTATTATTATTATTATTATTATTATTATTATTATTATTATTATTATTATTATTATTTAGGAAAGAAAATGAAGCAGACATTACTTGAAACCTACTTTTACACTAAACCATAGTTTGATGGATAGATAAATAGATATATAGATAGATATATTGATAGATATGTAGATATATATATATAGATAGATAATACTGTAGTGTATCTCTAGAAATGATATGTACTTTTTAATCATTTACTTAGCAGCGTCTACAGACCTGTTACTTAAATTTTTTTATACTTCAATAACTTACAAACGCTTTCCATAAAAGTACAGACATTTTTCTCGTTTTTGTACAGACGTTTTCCTCGTTTTTGTACAGACAGACATTAAAAATTTTCCCTTACAAACCAGCAAATATAATATAATAATAATAATAAAAAAATGAAAAATAAGATCCGCATGTCTTGTCACTGATGTAATATCAGGCACATTTTTTATGAATGAGACTACCACCTCACAATCATTTAATTAAAATTGACGTGGAGTAGAGCATCTTCTTCGTTTATTTACTCACGTCCATAAGAAAAATATGATTCCTTTTAATGAATGAAACGAAGATCTCAATCATTCATAAAAATGACCTGGAGTAGAATCTTCTCTAATATCTACAGTATATCTATTACTCACACACACACGTAGAGCTTTTAATCGCTCTCTCTCTCTCTCTCTCTCTCTCTCTCTCTCTCTCTCTCTCTCTCAGTTACACACACACACTAGAGCTTTCAATCTCTCTCTCTCTCTCTCTCTCTCCTTTCTCATCCACAACAATGACGTACAGAGGGAATCTTTTCATCCACATCTATTACGTATAGATTAGAACATTCATATTAGACTTAACACATACACGTAGAGCTTTCTCTCTCTCTCTCTCTCTCTCTCTCTCTCTCTCTCTCTCTCTCTCTCTCTCTCTCTCTCTTTCTCTTCTAGAGGAATCTTTCTCATCCACAACTATGACGTACAGATTAAATATTCTATATTACTCACTTACACACAAACTCGTAGAGCTCTCTCTCTCTCTCTCTCTCTCTCTCTCTCTCTCTCTCTCTCTCTCTCTCTCTCTCTCTCTCTCCCAGCTAGAGGGAATCTCTCTCATCCACGACAATGACGTACAGATTTGTCCATCTCCAAAGCACTCGCCGCCTTATTCGCCAGGCCCTCTCTCCGAGGGGTCTGTTTACATTCGTGGCCCCATATATAGAGGGCTCTCTATGCATAGCAAAACAAATGGTAGCCGGGCCGGGATTCATCAATGTCACTCCGGTTTAATATCTGTGAAATTTATAGCCGGTATTACGAACCGCTTAAGATTGGTCGTGTGGCGTTGCGTATTCCTGTTTGTTTGTTTGTTGTTTTTTTTTTTCCTCTCTGCATTTTTTTTTTCATTTTTTATCTCTAGTTTTTTTTTTAATGGTTGTGTCAGTTACGCTTGTCTTGTTTGTTATACGGAATGAATTGCTCAGTTGAGGAGCTAACTTCAAGGAGTGTGTATGTATGTATGTATGTATATATATATATATAATATATATATATATATATATATATATATATATATATATATATATATATATATATATATATATATATATATATATATATATATATATATATATATATATATATATATGTGTATATTTGTAGAATCTACTGGTCACTTTTTACCAGATACATATGTAATTGTAATAGCCACAAACCCTTCAGAACTGGAGAGGGGTTTGTGGTTATTACAATTACACACACACACACACACACACACACACACATATATATATATATATATATATATATATATATATATATATATATATATATATATATATATATATATATATATATATATATATATATATATATATATATATATATATATATATATATATATGTGGCATGGGACATCATTTTACGCAATGCCACGCTCCCTCCAGTACTATTTAAATCAGCCTCCCACATCATCACAAAGACACATCTTTCAAACAATCACTTATGAAAGGACGGACAAAACAAACCTGGAACCATTGAATGGTAACGCAAGAACAGCCCCTCCCCCCCCATCTCTCCCATCTCTCCCCCTCCCCAAAAAAAGGACAGGTACACACTTTCCATCATCGGGTCTTATCAGCCATTGGAGAAAAGTTTTGAATTTCAAGGTGGGAGGGGACGCGCGCGGTATATTTTGTCGACCGCTAATTAGAAGGGCATTAGTGTACTGTGTGTGTGTGTGTGTATGTGTGTGTGTGTGTGTGTGTGTGTGTGGTTGGAATTTGGTGCTACCATATATTGTAAATCTTGACGGCACTGGTGGCCCCATCGTTCTAGAGAAAAAAAAATAACTTGAGTCAAATGCTCTAGATCTTCTGTAGCAATTGGCATTACCTTGCATTGTATATTTTACTGCACTGGTGACTCTATCGCTCTAGAAAAATATGGAATACAACTAGATTCTAGTGCTCTAGATTCTGTGGCTAATTTGAAGACCATTAGTGTGTGTGTTTGTGTGTGTTGGCGTTACCATATAATTGTACACCTCTAAGACAACTAGAGTCTAGAATCTTATGCAACTAGAATCTAGTGCTCTAGATCTGCAGCCTCTGATGCTACCAGATAATGTCAATCTTGACTGCACTTGGGACTGTATCTCCCTAGAAAAAATAAAACTAGTGTTTAGCGCTCTAGAATCTAGTAAAGAAGTTCTTTGGCTAATTACAAGAGCATTAGTATATGTATGTGCGTGTGTGTGTGTGTGTGTGTGTGTGTGCGTTGGCGTCACTATGTACCGCAGATCTTTACGGCAATGGTGACCATATCTAGAAAAAAAATCTATGCACTCTAGAATCTAGTAGTGCTCTAGATCCTATTAGAATAATGTAAACAGCATCTTGGACTTCTCCACAATCATTCATCCGAATTCTACGAGATAGGACGAGAGTATCGCACGATGCTTATACGACAATTATTGGTCGTGTATGTTAGCGCCGACTGAAGGCTACACGACGGTACACGACGGTACACGATGCTTATAGAGAGCCTAGCGAAGTGACTGCGGTGTTACGTAACAGCTGCGCGCGCATGCGCACGGCTTATAGACTGTTATTGCGCGCAGTTGCGCTTTGATTGAAAGGTATTGGGAAGTGATTTTTAGATACATACGAAACACTCTACTGGGCTGGTTGAGACCACACAAGAAGATGCGGGGGAATTTTGCGTAGAATTTTTTTTAAAGAGTTTTTTCAATCTTTTTGTATAGTTTTTTCATTGGTTTTGCAATCTAGAAATTTTGCTAGTTGCTGCAAATAGAAATGGTAGTCATAAACCCTAGAATTTATGCCGTAAATTCTGGAATTTATCTAGGATAATTCATGCCACACTGGCGTCGCGAAGACAAAAGACAAAGGTCAGGTTGAGAATCGAAATTAAAGAATTTTGAAAGGATATATAATTCTGTTACCAAGGTGTCAGACAATCGTCATTTCTAAAGTCTTAATAAGTGTATTTTGAGTGTATATTATATATATGAATTATATATATATATATATATATATATATATATATATATATATATATATATATATATATATATATATATATATATATATAATTATCGTCTTTTTCTAAACGAAGTCTCATTGATTATATTTTACAATTTAGATTAAATATTATATTTTCGATTATCGGTCATTTCTTCACATACAAAATATCATTTCATATACAACACCAGAAAGAATGACCAAATATATAAATATGAAAAATGCATAAAAACACCAATTACAATAACTAACCACCCAGAACCTCACGCAACCACAAAAAAAAAAAAAGAATAAAAAGGTCAGGTGCCACCACAATAAATAAATGAAAAAGAACGAGATAGAAGAATATTAATCACTTTGACAGAAGAAGCGATGAATCACTTCACGGAGAGAAGCTTGAAACAAAAGCGAAGAGTTTTTGCGTCGCTTGAAATGGGATGAGTTATTCAGGCGAAGTGTCGCTGGGATTTTCCAGTGATTTAAACCGTGTTAATTATCATTCGACAAGGCTCCGTAGTGGGGGTTAGTGCCGTCAGTGCACCTCGTAGGGTGCACTGTAGGCATTACTTAAGGTTCTTTGAAGCGTGCCTTCCCTAGGCCCCTAGCTGCAACACCTTTCGTTCCTTTTTACTGTACCTCCACTGATATTATCTTTCTTCCATCTTACTTTCCACCCTCTCCTAACAACTGATTCACCTTTCAAACCTTTTACCATCAATTTCCCTTTCAGCGCTGAATGACCTCATTTGTCCCAGCGTTTGGCCTTTGGCCTAAATTCTGTATTCAGTTCAATTCAGTAGACGAATGTCACAAGATTCCCAGCGATTTAAAGTCGATAATTATCGTTCGAATTTAGTGATGAATGGGATTATTGGAACATTTATTTTTCCCTCTTCGTGGAACAGATAATAGACACGACCAGAAAAGAACTCAAAGAATAGGAACACCAAGAAATAAAGAATAACTTGAATGGAAGAAGGGAAGCATTAAAGAACAGAAAACGGGGAAGAGAATAGAACGAGGAATAAATGGAAGATGAGAAAAAGAACTAATTGACAGAGATTTCCCAAGATGAGATTTAGTAATGTACGGAGGCGACAGAGAACTGACGGAGTGATGGAGTGCTAGTCAGTCTTTATATACAGGACACAACGAGCAACCTTACAGTTCAGTGCTGTATCAGATCGTAGCAGCCAAAGCTTTCTTTAATCGAGGTCTCAGTTTGTATACATATATTTTTTCTCTTGATATTAATTTGCACAAATTTTATTGCAACCGTAAAAAAGTAAACAAAAATATTCTGCAGATAATTGCCTGGAATATTGCTTCAAGTCTTCATTTTTTCCAGATGGTTCTTTTTCGAGGTTTTTGAAAATAGCAGTCAGTGAATGACAGGAGACTGAATATGGGTTTTAGGGGAGAGAGAGAGAGAGAGAGAGAGAGAGAGAGAGAGAGAGAGAGAGAGAGAGAGAGAGAGAGAACAACAGCGTATAAGAATCTATGGGGGTCCCTGGAGCTGAGAAAAATCGACCATCGACCCTTCTCATAGATTTCAACAAAAGATGACACAGATAGGAGGACAAACGACATAGGCGTGGCTGTAGGAGACTGTCTTGGGACTTTTGGGGGTGGGAGGAGGAAGAGAGAGAGAGAGGGTGAAGGGGGAGGTGGGGAGGGGGCCTAGAAGAAGTTAGATTTGGGAGGCGTAATTGGAACTTAATGAGTGTTAAATAAGGGTTGAATTACCTCCATAAGTTCCCCCACAGTCTGATTGTCATGGAGATATCGAAGGGAGATTGGGCCTCTCCCCCAATCCCTTCCCCCCTCCCCACTCCCCCCAAAACGAAGGATTTATAGAAGGCCACGGGTGTTGTAATTGCAGTGGGAGCAACTAATTCGAGACTCTAGTTAAGGACAATGAGTGTCACCTTCTTTTATGCCAGGGCTGACGCCCGGCTCGTTTATCTGTCGAGAGGACCCGGCAGATTTATATCATCACGAGAGACACACACAGAGACACGAAGGCGTCACTTTCACACACACACCAGGTGAGGAGGGCGTCTGCTGCTGCCAGAGGTGTGTGGGATGCCTGGAGGCCCGTCCTTGGAAGGACAAAAGGACATCTATCATTTTCCATGCGCTCGGGCGAGCGTAAGGTGCCTCTGTGATTTTGGAACTCGAGGCATTGCTAAGGGTGCGTTCACTTTACAGTAAAACGTTTCCTAAACATGTCGGCAGTTTATCTCATACATATCACAAACATGTTGAAAACATATCACGAACAGGTTGAAAACATCACAACTGGAAATATATCACAAATAGGTTGAAAACATCACAAAAAGCTTGGAAACATATCACAAACATGTTGGAAATATATCACGAACAGGTTGAAGGCATATCACGAACAGGTTGGAAACATATCACAAACAGGTTGAAAACGCATCACAAACATGTTTAAAACATATCTCAAACAGGTTGAAAACAGATCACAAACATGTTGAAAACATACCTTTGATACATGCTGGTTAATCACATGAGGTTTCAGTTAGAGCTACCAATTAGTTGTTGGTTTGTATTCCGCCTGTTTGTGATGTGTGTGCGACAAGTTATCGATGTGTCTACCAATAAGTCGCACACTCGTATTCAACCTGTTTTTGATGTTTTTGTGATAAGTTATCGACGTTTCTGCCAGTCAGTTGTTGACTTCTCTTCAATCTGTTGGTGATGCGTTTACGATAAGTTATTGACGAGTCTTCCAACAAGTCGTTGACTTGTATGCAACCTGTTTGTGATATGTGAGCAACAAGTTATCGACATGTTTATGATATATTTTACTTTAGCATCGATGCACCCTTAGATGCAGATCGAGCCTGATGTAGACAATGGGAATTCATTTATCATGTTTAATTGCCCGTTGCATTAACATACATACATACATACACACAAAAAGAGAAAGCTTTATACAATGAATTAGTGATCATTTTAGCATTAATCCTGACAGGGTGGCGCCTCCCCTAAGCAAACGAAGTGGAACCCTTGAGGAGTTTTGTCACTGGCAATTTGCAAGCGATTTAGCTGACTCGAACAAATTGCTAAAAGAAGACCCAGGTGTTCGATGGTGTAACTGTGTAGGATCTAAAGGATACCCTGTCTCTTCCTCCTACGCAACCGATCCAAGCGTGTAGTACCACTTGGTACGCATCAGAAGGATATATATAATTTGCATAGGATATTCCGCCCATGGACTCCTCCGATCAACGAATTTCTCCTAAGTGTCTAATCCGGCCCCCGTTATAGAAGAGTGTTGCTTTTTTATTCTTCTCTTTTATTTTCGGAGAGAAAGGGAAGTAATAAGTTCAAGAATATACGATTACTGATCGCCTTTTTGCTGTGTTGCAGGATTTTATTATTCCAAATCAAAGACGATTTTTAGGTAATATTATATTATGTAAGTCTGATACAAATGGAGAATTGTTTGCCATACGATGAAGATTCTCAGAAATATAATTAACTTCGAAATAGTTATTCCTTCATTAACTCGTTTCAGATAGTTAAACAAGTAAAAATGAGCCGAAGTCTCTTCGGCGCATCGAGTTTTCTGTACAGCCGCTACAGCGTATAATCAAGGCCACCGAAAATAGATGTATCTTTCGGTGGTCTCGGTATAATGCTGTATGAGCCGCGCCTCTTGAAAGTTTAACCGCGGCCCGTTGGTGGCCTGACCTATATCATTGCCAGAGGCACGATTATCGACTAAATTTAACCTTAAATAAAATAAAAACTACTGAGAGGCAAGAGGGTTGCAATTTGGTATGTTTGTTGATTGGAGGGTGGATGATCAACATGCCAATTTGCAGCCCTCTATCGTCAGTAGTTTTTAAGATCTGAGGGCGGACAGGAAAAGTGCGGACAGAAAAAAGTGCGGACGGACAGACAAAGCCGGCACAATAGTTTTCTTTTACAGAAAACTAAAAATGATAAACTTTACTCCATAACCCAACTCAAGTATTGGCCAACACAGGCAGAAGAATCCGACCTTTTCAGAGCTCAAACAGGAGAGGCTCAGATAAGTCCGAATTATAGAGCAGTAACCCAGACGATAGAAGGGTCTTATCTGACGATAAAACACCTAAAAAAAAAAAAAAAAAAAAACACCGCCTTAATAACAAACAGCCACGCGGTCATCATGGCGGCCGGCAGGGTAAACAAAAACCGAAAGATGATTGCGCCTGCGCAGATGAAGTCGCGATAGCCACAACCGCGGATGGTCCATTTGTCTCGCTATCATTGTCATTGCTGGGCACATGTGTCATTACGGCGTGCCCCGATGCCAATTACCCAATGAAGGCGACTTTTGCCGGTGAAGTGGGTATTGGTAAAGCACCTGTTGTTTGCCCAGACAAATGGGGTTGATTGATTAGAAGCCTGTGCGCTGTTAAGGGGCATTATTTGTTTACTTATGTGACCACTGTGCCGTGTTTGTGAGTGGTCTCCTGTCCATCCATTTAAGATGGGACAAGTAAATGATAATGTTTATTTCTATTGGTGTCTTGTAAGGTTGTGTTTATTGTCATTTTTTGCCTCTTCTTCACCTGTAGCCTTTTCACACACACACACACACACACACACACACACACACACACACACACACACACACACACACTCCAGCCTCGACAGCTCTTCTTCAGGAGGTTCAAGGGACCTTGAGAAATATACCTTTATTTCTCGATACAAGTATTATCCCTGACTAGGACAGATTGTGCGCTTTATAAAAACGGTTTTTCAAAGACCTGTATCTCCCTCATTCCTTTGTCTGGCGTTCCTTCGAGTTTTTGTTTGTGAATTGAATTGAATATAGAATTTAGGCCAAAGGCCCAGCACTGGGACCTATGAGGTCTTTCAGCCCTGAAACGGAAATTGACAGTAAGAAGGTTTGAAAGGTGTAACAGGAGGAAAACCTCAAAGCAGTTGCACTATAAATCAATTTTTAGGAGAGGGTGGAAAGTAAGATAGAAGAAAGAGAATGTGAACGAGCTGATTTAGCTGTGACTCAGAAATAAGAAGAAGAAGAAGAAGAAGGAGAGAGAACAAAACAAGCATACGAGAGCCCTAGAAGTCGTAAGAATAGCAGGCAGAAGAAGAAGAAAAAGAAGTGAATGAAAACTAAAAGCCAAGCATACGAAATTCTTAAATGCCAAGCACATATACCAGTCTTCAAGTCATTACTCGGTAGAGAGTAATAAGTATTAATAGCAGGCGATAAATCAAAAGAGTGGGGAACAGAATACGACTCGGTAATTAAAAGTCATCAGTCATCTGGCAGCAACAGCAGCAGCAGAAGAAGACTCGTACGCAGCGGATACAAAATTATCGTTGCTTAGAAAAAATTATCTTTCTTATTTCATTCCTCGACCGAAAATGAAGTGAGATAGAGTTCAGAAATGAATTAAAGCGAGGCTATGAATAAGTGATAAGGGAATGGAGGTAGAGTAAGAGAGGATATTAAAAGAAATTATCATAATAGGAAGAAAAATGACGGCAATTTGATTTCATGCTTGATTGCATCACTGAGGATGTCAGAGTTATAAGATGGTTTTATTGTTGTTTCTTTACTATGATTATTTTATTTTATTTTATTTTTTATGTCTCTGAGATAAAATATGATTAGCTCATTCTCCAAAAGAATAAAAGAGATTAGTCATTCTTTTATAAATAAAATATAAAACAAACTAAATAATCTCTGAAGCTATTATTATTATTATTATTATTATTATTATTATTATTATTATTATTATTATTATTATTATTATTATTATTATTATTATTATTATAATATAGAATCTGCGACCAAGCAATAACTGTAAAATCCTAACATGTAAAACTTGCGTCCAGCGACCAATAATTCATGAAACCATTTCAACCTGAGACCAATTAAGTATATGCGACTTGCGACCAAGTATTACTTAAATTTGCGTTCATAGACCAATCAATTCTAAAGGATATTTAAACTTGCGACCAAGTTTAAAACTTATAAACTGTTGATGGTTAGTTATGCATTAAAAAAAACACACACACACACACAAATCAGCTCCTAAATTCTATAAACTTCCTTCTTTTAAGGGGCGGAAAGAGCTAGTGTTTCTTCTGTGGTTAGACGCCTTAATCCATCTTCCTTTTTCCTCATTTTTTGGTGTTTTCCGTGGTCATCAAGGGCCAAGGGCATAATATTCAAAGGTCATCAAGGGTCAAGGTCATAATAGGTCAGAGGTCATCAAGGGTCAAGATCATAATAGGTCAGAGGTCATCAGGGGTCAAGACCATAACAGGTCAGAGGCCATCAAGGGTCAAGGTCATACTAGATCAAAGGTCATCAATGGTCAAGATCATAACAGGTCAGAGATCACCAATGGTCAAGCTCATAATAGGTCAGAGGTCATGAAGGGTCAAGGTCATAATAGGTCAGAGGTCATCAATGGTCAAATTCATCATATATCAAATGTCATCAAGGGTCAAATTCATAATAGGTCAGAGGTCATTAAAGGTCAAGATCATAATAATAGGTCAAAGGTCATCAAGGGTCAAGATCACAACAGTTCACCAAATTGACAATCTCTTGCTGTGATGTTATCGCCACTTACCTAACCAGTAAGTAATTGCAGACTTAAGTTACTGAAGATGTTTTAAGTGGTTGATGACAGCCGGAATGAATTAAGAGACTAATGAACAACTTACCCAATTAATGTAATTAGTTGCGCAATTAGTTGTTTCGGTGGGGGGAGGGGAGGTTATGAAGGGAGGTGGGTCTATAGAGGGAGAACATTGCTCAGTTTTAGAGTAAATAGTTAACTCGGTCTACCTGGGAATAATAATAATAATAATAATAATAATAATAATAATAATAATAATAATAATAATAATACTCTTGATTATAATAATAATAATAATAATAATAATAATAATAATAATAATAATAATAGAAGAATACTTATTAATCCATCTCAGCCCAAGAACAATAGTAACCGAGCAACCTTGAGAGAGAGAGAGAGAGAGAGAGAGAGAGAGAGAGAGAGAGAGAGAGAGAGAGAGAGAGAAGGTCTTCATTACGAAGGCGCCGTGAGTAATTAGCGATTCGCAGAAACGAATTACTAAAAGATTAAGAAAGCTTCCTGGTAATTTGCTTAATCACGATGCGTATATAAACGTGTGTCATTGCTATGGCTATCATTATTGAATAATATTAGCATTTTTCCTATTATTATTATTATTATTATTATTATTATTATTATTATTATTATTATTATCATTATTATTATTATTATTATTGTGTCCCATAATTGCATACAATTATTATTATTATTATTATTATTATTATTGTGTCCCATAATTGCATACAGTTATTATTATTATTATTATTATTATTATTATTATTATTATTATTATTATTATTATTATTGTCTAATATGTTTAATTTACTTTCTCATACCTTTTTTGTTATTATCCTTGCCTCCAATTATTATTATTATTATTATTATTATTATTATTATTATTATTATTATTATTATTATTATTATTATTTTGTATAATAAAAATCCACAATTATATAGTAAACTGTATTACTAAATAAAAGGCAATTTTATATAATTGTGAATTTTTATTACACAAACTTTTTTCACCAGTTTGTGAATTTCTTGGTAATTATTATTATTATTATTATTATTATTATTATTATTATTATTATTATTATTATTATTATTATTATTATCTTCAATTCCTCCCTCTAATGTATCTCGTAGACTCCAAAGCGAAAAACAATAACGCGAAACCAAAACAAAAGAACAAAGAGTAAACAAACCCCTCTTTGCTTGCCATACTCTTATCTCTCCATCATCACCGACAGTTCTTTTTGTTTACACTGGCCGCGGGAGAGAAGGACCGGGATTTTACGACGCAACTCGAGAGAGGAAAAAGGACGATTCCCATCCTCATAATGGCACGCGAACCGTCCTCCGTTCTCCGTATTCTTTGGCCGGGTATGGAACCCGTCGAATAAATTTTGGCAGGGGACAATGCGGGAGGGGCCCCCTCGTAACAAAGGACCTAGGTGCCATTTGGCTCGGTACCACTTAACTACCATTAAGAGACCATTATCCAGCCTAATAATTATAAGCCCTGCCGTCCAGCCTATGTACACTCGGGCCCATCGTCCCGCTAATTAACTGAGCAGAATGGCCTCATTATCTCTCCATCTCATTTTAATAATTAACTCCCCGGCTTCAGAGGAGAATCCTTTGACAATAACTCGAAGGATTAAGACATTAATAAGGAATCAACCAGAATGCAGTTTGAGGAGTTGGCTGGAGAAGGTAAGGGGTGGAGGGTTGGGTTGTGAGGGAGAAGATTCAGGTTGGTAGAGGTAGGGAGGTAGGTAGGTGAGGTGAGCCGGACTAAAGGTTAGAAAGAAGTGCAATAACATATTTACATCCGGGTTGCAATCGTGATGTTTACGTTTCCCAAGCGCGTTCATCTTTTGCCTTGCTTTCGATTTCCATTGAGGTTTTATTGTCTATACCGTGGAGGTCACCGATGTTATCTGAGAGTCACTTAATCACGCAAATAATCTTCGAATCATTTAAAGTTTTTATTTTATGTGTTTGCAGCAACAGCAGGGAGAGTACAGAACAATACCATGGTGGTTTAGTCTCGCCTTTTGTTCAATCTTCCTTATTTGGCGTAAGATTTTAGGTACGGAACATATTTCACTTGTTTTTTGTCCAGGATTCATATTGGGAATGACTGCTCTGAGTTTCTAAAAAGAGTTTTTATGCTATAACATGAATCTGGGATTGTTAGTAAGGTGGAATTGATTTCGGGATATAAAAACCTCCATTAATTAAATCCTTTGAGTCAGATTACTCTCTAGTCCAAATGAGTTTATATATCATTCATGGCTGAATGAGATTCAGGAATTGAAGGATATTTAAGTCCTGTCATCAACATAATTAGAATTAATTCAATCTGCTGAGAATATTAGCAGTGAACTTTAACAAATAGTACTTTGGGTTGGCTGACCTTTTCCATGACGTTCCAGAACTCCAGCACAATTCTGGATTGCTTTATAAAGAAAATGGACTCAAGCTTGGTCATGGATAGCATTTTACATAATGTGTTCAACTCAATCGTGTTCTGGATAGCTGTCTATGAAGTCCTGGAACACAAGCATAAATCTGTCTAGTTATTTCCATGATGGCTTGGAACTTAGAAATAATCCAGGAAATTATTTTCCTTTGCTCCTTGGAACTTGTGCCTAATTCTGGATATCATTTCCAATGATGGTTGAAACAAGCATGACTTTTCCATGACATTTTAGGACTCCAGAATTATTCTGGAACCCAAGTGCAATCATGGATAGCTTGTTCCATGGACGGCGAATAACTCAGGAATGACTCTGGATAGTTTACTTTCTATTACAACCTGGAAGTCAGGTGCAATTCTGAATAGCTTTTTCCACGAAGTTCTGGAACGCAAGTATAACCCTGGGTGCCTTGATAAATGACGTCCTGGAAATCTAAGATTAATCTGGATAGCTTTTTCCAAGACGTCCTGGAACGTTAGTTTGTTCCATTTCGTCTTGGAACTGTATGATTTTTATAGAGAGCTATTTCCATTACATCCTGGAAAGCTAGTGCAATTCTGTATTGCTTATTTTATTCACAAAGTTCTTGGTTCTGGAACTCTGGGCATTGTCTTGGATGCCTAATCCATGGAAACCTGGAACCCGTAAATAAATATTGATACCTTTTTCCTGACGGTCTGAAATCCAATCGTAGCTCTGGATCGCTTTCCACATACCAGCAACTCGTAAATTGCCGCAAAAATATCAATTTCAAAGATATTTTTACAAGCATGCGACGCAGCAGCTACCCCCACAGACATTGAGGTTATACACCGACTCCCATACACAAATTAGTGTATTTTTATAAGGTCTAATTTCATTCCATTATCTCCTAAAGACCGATAAATCACGGTGATACCGGGTTTCAAAATCCCGCCCCTGCTCGCATCCCCTTTTTAGATTTTTTTATTCTCCATCATCATAATTAAGTTTTTCGCGGCGCACAATTTATGGCCGACTGATTTTTCGGAGCCTTAGTATGCAACGCAAGGCTTGGAGTCATAAAAGATGAGTGGTACCCTTTATAATTACTCGTCATATTGACGACATAAGGAGATTGGCAGACATAATAAACGGCTGGATGTTTTGAAGTATAGATGACATGAAAAGTATAGATATCATGAAAAGTATAGATGACACGAAGGGTATAGATGACGTGAACGAGACTAAATCATACGGAAAGAGTAAACGAGTTGGAATAGTATAGATGACATGAAAAGATGAGAATTTTGAAGACATAAATATAAATTTTTTGAATATGCCCTTTTATAAGCTTAGTTATCTTGTCGTGGGTGTAGCCAGGGCGAGGCGAGGGGAGAGGGCGCTGGTCCCCTAAATTTTGTCTGTCATGAACAACTTTATTATGAATATCACGAAAGGCGAGAAGCGTAACCGATACATTACAGTCTGTAGAAGGCTACAGCATATGCTCTGTATTTAGGAAAAAAAAATAGCATTTGCAGTGCTTTATAACAATGAAATATAATAACATATACGTCCAGATGAATACTGTCCCATCCCTCAACTAAAATCATGGCTACACACATAAATAATCTTGCAGTTAATCAAGAAATTAATCTGAATTTGGCTCGAATGCCTCCATTCCAACATTATTTAAGCGACTGAATACCGTACAAAAATTGAACAAGTTGCGTTACTTGACTTCAAAGGGGCGATACTTTCCTAACTCACCTCCGCCATCATTCCCCAGCTGCCGAAAGGTGATAGACTCATTATGGACTCATTACCCGGAGGGAGAAGCTTCGTATTAGAATATAAACCTCCCTAAAACGGAGTCTCTATCTATCCCGTTCCTCGGTTAATGGCACAGAGGGGCAGCAACTCGATGTCCTAATAGCCCCGGTAATGACTGAATCATCTCCTAATTTCCCCCCCTCATTACTCGGCGCCGAAGAAAGCCTATGATTCGATTAAGCGGTTAAGGGGCCTAATGATCGGTCGGGAGAATTTTTTGAGTAAAACAAGACACACACGCCGTGATTGATAAGACAGTTTTCCCCTCCCCGATGAATCATCATTTGCCGGCGCTAAAGACCAATATTTTGCGGCGGATATTCAAATCACGGTCGTCAGTTCAGATTATGAGGGTGATTTCGCCAAAAACTAATATCAGGCAGTGCTGCGGATTTCAACTTTTTCAAGATAGCGGCTGACTTCATAACTAAAAGTCCGTTGTATAAATAGATATATAAGAAGTTAGTTTTTCTTAAAACTTAATTTAGTTACCTGGCAAATTCTGGATATTAAGGTGAGTTTTTGCAGGCGTTTAACGAGGCTTAATTGAGATAATATTTGGCCAGGAAGATTGGCAAAAGATCTCCGCACAGGAGCCGGTGTGGTTTTACGGAGCCTCTAGAAACCAAGAAGCCTGCACTGGCGTAGCTCGTACACAGCATTTAGAAAGATGGAAAAGGTAGTTTGCATAAAGCAACGGCCAAAAGCAATGCTATGGATTTAGCTTGCATGAAGCATTATAAAGCTACAAAAAACCAGCTTATATTAAGTATTTAAAACCCAGAAAAACCAGCGTGTAGAGGCACTGAAAAGCCAGGAAAAACCAACTTGCAAAAGCATCTGAGAAAACCACTTTGCAGGTGGTATTTAAAAGCCAGAAAAACCAGAGTGCTTGGAGCACTTAAAAACTAGAAAAAACAGCTTGCATGAAGTATTTAAAACCCAGAAAAACCAGCGTGCAGAGGCCTTTAAAACTCAGAAAACCAGCTTGCAAGAAACATTTAAAACCCAGAAAACCAGCTTACATTAAGTATTTAAAACCTACAAAAACCAGCGTGCAGAGACATTGAAAATCCAGAAAAACCAACTTTGAAAAGCATTTAAAAGCCTGAGAAAACCACCTTGCATATGGTATTTAAAACCCAGAAAAACCAAATTGCTTGAAGCACTTAAAAATACAGAAAAAACAAGCTTGTATGAAGCATTTAAAAACAAGAGGAAAAACAGTTTGTATAAAGCATCTAAAACTCGCCCCTTTTCCTGATGCTACCACCAGTATGAAGCATTGAAAGGCAAAAGCACAGCTTGTCCAGGAATTGAAGGGTAAAGAATGAGAGCGTTCTAAAAGCACGTAAAAGCAGATTGAAAATGGTCATTTGGGAAGCTTGAGTGCTGAGAGATAGTTATGCTTTGCGAAGAACAGTCTAGATTATGATATTAGGTAGATACCACCTATGAGCCGCTGACGAATTCTACAGGAGATACAGATGCCATATTTTACGAATGGGGTTGATTGTTAATATATTTTCAATAAAAAAATAGCAAAAGAACCGCTGAAATAATTAGAAAACGAAGAGCTAACAGGAAAAAAGAGTAAAGTTGAAAAGGGGATAGAAGAGGGTCGTTTGAAAAAAAAAATCTTAATATTTATGCATGACTAACTTGTAATAGAGAAGCGTTAAAACGCTATAATCTGATTAGGACGTGAATGTAAAAAAAAATGTCTGGATATAGGTGTGAAGAAACAAAAAATCACAAGTAAAAAATGCGCCGAAGTTTCTTCGGCTCAATCGAGTTTTCTGTACAGCCGCTACAGCGCATAATCAAGGCCACCGAAAATTTATATATCTTTCGGCGGTCTCAATGTAATGCTGTATGAACCTCTGCCCATGAAACATTAACCACGGTCCGGTGGTGGTCTGGCCTATATCGTTGCCAGAAGGACGATTATGGCTAACTTTAACCTTAAATAAAATAAAAATAAGTCCTGAGGCTAGAGGGCTGCAATTTGGTATGGTTGATGACTGGAAGGTGGATGATCAACATACCAATTTGCAGCCCTCTAGCCTCAGTAGTCTTTAAGATCTAAGGGCGGACGGAATAAAGTGTGGATGGAAAAACAAAGCCGGCACAATAGTTTTCTTTCACAGAAAACTAAAAACTAAATCAAGAGGAAAAAAGGAATAGATTGAAGGATACAACATTAATGAGCTGTTCAAATCTCCTCTCCCCTAAAAAAATCAGAAAAAAGATAATAAAAAGAGAGAAATATAAACAGCATCAGAGAAAAATGTGGAGAATCTCTTTTACGTAAAAAAAAAGGGAAGACCAGATGAGTGGAAGCGTG
Source organism: Macrobrachium rosenbergii (assembly GCF_040412425.1). Lineage (NCBI taxonomy): Eukaryota > Metazoa > Arthropoda > Malacostraca > Decapoda > Palaemonidae > Macrobrachium > Macrobrachium rosenbergii. Next base: position 21,492,267 of record NC_089787.1, on the reverse strand, counting down.
CTAAACACCTTATGGTCTCACACACACCAGACGCCTCGGAGTCCACCGCGAAATACGAGAGGAAGAAGAGGAAGACCTTTTGGCGCATACCAAAGATTCTCTGATGCGTCAGGGGAGCTCTCTTCCATTGGTGAGTCTCGCTGGCGAAATCTACTTTGTTACATCTGTTGTTGTTGACTGATTTTCTTGTTTTTAGTTTTCTGTGAAAGAAAACTATTGTGCCGGCTTTGTCTGTCCGTCCGCACTTTATTCTGTCCGCACTTTTTCTGTCCGCCCTCAGATATTAAAAATTACTGTGCCTAGAAGGCTGCAAATTGGTATGTTAATTATCCACCCTCCAATCATCAAACATACCAAATTGCAGCCCCCTAGCCTCAGTAGTTTTTATTTTATACGCTGTGCAGAAAACTCAACTGCGCCGAAGAAAATCCGGCGCAGCGTTTTTGTAGCCTAGTTGTGGGCTGGAAAATTGCCTTTGTTGATTTATTGGTGTTTTTGTTACCTTTCTGTTTCTGGATTTTGGAACAGTGTCTAAACAAGCAATATCTTACCATATTTTTTTTTAAGAATTCAAGCAAAAAAAAAAAATCGTTTAAATTAAAGACTGTTTTGATAATAAGATGACGTGGATAAAACTTTTTAATACATAAAAGAAATGAATGATCAACAGAACATGTTTTTTCTTCAGCACGGTATTGAGTGACTGTTTTGCATAATTTTGTTACTCTATCCCAAAATCTAACCACTTGTTGCCCGACAAGAGGCCCACCTTGGGTCACATTTTCGTAAAAATTTACGTCTGACCTTTTCACGTAATTTGCTAACAAACAGATAAAGTGACCTTAAAAAACTAGTTTATTTGAATGCTGTATATTATGCTCCTGTCTTGAAATGATATAATATAGCAGCCACACACACTGGGCTCCTAACTTCCCTGTTCCTAAGTTGAATTATACAAATAATTCTTTAAAAATATTCTATACAGAGAAGAGGTGATTATTTGCAGATGCCATTCCCACCCCCATCCCCCACCCTCCCACCACCCGAAACGAACTGGGATAGGGGTGGGGGGAACCAACAGTCAGAGCCAATAAAGTACAGTCCAGCAGTTCCCTTATTTTTGCAATGGTTCTCACGGGAAGATCTACCCCCACCACCACTACTAGCACTACTCCTACTACTGCCCTTCGTCAGGAGGAAGGAGGCGAAGTCTCCCACGTCCCACAGATACACACGTCTCTTCGCCCGCCTCCCTCAGCAGGAGGCCCTTGGAAGACATACGTCAAAAGTCTTCCTCGTTTCCTGGGGTCTATCCTCACGTCATCAGATTCTCTCGATTTCTTCTTCTTCTTCTTCTTCTTCTTCTTCTTCTTCTTCTTCTTCTTCTTCTTCTTCTTCTTCTTCTTTCTTCTTCTTCTTCTTCTTCTTCTTTCTTCGAGAGAGAGAGAGAGAGAGAGAGAGAGAGAGAGAGAGAGAGGTTCATTTTACGCTTATTACGTCTGAGGTGTTCTTGGGGAATGCCCTGGGAACGTTATTAAAGCTGTAATTAGTCGTAATTGTCATTAGAAATTTACTTAATCATGATATTGCGTGATCGTAGGCAAACTGTATATCAGTGTTACGTCTTTATGTTAATGTATGTGATTAAATTGCCTATTAACACAAATTAAAACACACGTTAACTGCCCACCAGCTGCCCACACTCACCAGTGATCAGGGCTGTAGTACTGTCAACTGAAATATAGTTTTTCGTATTAATTATCTTCCATAAGCCATCTTGTCATATTGGATTCTGTCAGATTACAGAATTTTCCTGTATTTTTAATACAAGTTTTTTTTTTGTATCTTTCCCCCTCTTGGAAATATCTCTCCCATTCCATCGACTTTTGTGGGTTGCTGCCGGATTGGGTGGAGAGAGAGAGAGAGAGAGAGAGAGAGAGAGAGAGAGAGAGAGAGAGATACAGAAGTGATCAGTTCTCCATCAAGTATGCATCACCTCATAATTAAAATCGGAAGGGCCTCGACGAGGTAATCCATTCGCTCTTTCCCTCTGAGTCGCCCCTTTGATGATAACAAATCTCTCTCTCTCTCTCTCTCTCTCTCTCTCTCTCTCTCTCTCTCTCTCTCTCTCTCTCTCTCTCCCCCTCCATTTGCATGCTCGAAGGAACAAAATTATTCCTCATAAAACAAAGAAAGCAAAAAAAAAAAAGATATTCATGCAAATTAGATTCCGGTCCACAATACTTCAAACCCTGTGACAGATTAATTAAAGATTCCACAAAATCATAAAACCTCTTCCATAAGGGATCTAGGATGCCTCTCAGCTACCATGAATATGTACTCGAATCCTCCAAAAGGAATAATGGTGGGGAGAGGGAGCCATTAGGAGAAGTATCTCTGTGTCTTCCTGGCCTCTTATTTCAGACGTCCAGGTGGAAGATTTTTACTACTACGGCTCTCTCGTGCAATCAACTTTTTTTTTTATGAATGGAACTCCTCTTTTTATGAATGGAGTTTTTTTTTTATGAATGGAGCTGATTGTAATTAGCTTGTTATTTGGCGTTTGTAGTGTAAACTGTTCTATTGTTGTCGTATGACAGAGTCTGGGGATGTGAGAATGAACTGTTGTAATGTTATATGCACTGTCTGTACTGCGAAACTGGTCCTGCAATTGTCCCGCAGCAGGCTTCAAAACAGTTGATAAGTCTGCATGCTTCGGATGCATTTAACACTTTTTTTCTCTCTTTTTCCTCTCTCACTGCAACATCTGCTCCTTCTCAAATTCTCGCTGCAGGATTCAGGCGAGGTTCAAAAAAAAAAAAAGCACATACACACACGCAGATGTCCGAAAACCTTCGAACCTGTTTTGAATAAATTAGAAAAAAAAAAAACAGCTCAAGGTTCACAAAAACTCAGCAAAAATTGGGTCGCCCGTCAAGGTGAGCTAAACCTCAAGTTTGTGCGTTTGTGTATTAATGAATTATGTAAAATCTGTAAACATTTGCTTTGTCTATTGATGACTGAAAGATAGTACACGAGTCCTTCCTTCGTCCAACCTTATCTCCCAGGAAATCTGTTGATCACATTTATCAAACCTATGTCATTTTTCATTTGGAACTGATTATCTTCCCGTTTCTTTATCTGCCAAATCGTCACCCATAAATCTGAATAATTAAAAAAAAAAAAATGGCCACGGCAGACGAAGACAAACGCCATTTGTAATCGGAGGAAATAGCTATCGATTACCACCGACAAGTCTCCGCCGTGGAATTAAATCAAGAGGCGATCGCCTGCAAAGCATTGAGAGGTTTTTATCGACCGTATCATCTCGAGTGATTAGATACGCCGAGAAATTAATTAGTCGGCCGTAATTCACGCTAAATGATAGTGGCAACACGAGCGTTTGATTCATTCTCGAGTTGGAAACTGCGCCGCCGAAAGATTCATTGGCTCGGCTGAAAACCGACGTATAGATTAGACCGAGATTATTACGATCTTCTCTCATCGATTCGCTTTTGTTTATCGACTTGTTTTTGTTTTATTGTTTACGAGTCGGTTTCAGGTTACGTTGTTTGCTGAAGATATTGGTTGCGAGATTGTTTACGACGCGGGAAAAATTAGCACGTGTTTCAGGGCGAAATTTTATGTCTGTTCTCGTGGGTAGATGGGCAGTTGATACAGTTGATTACTGTAATACCCTTCTGTAGTTTTTAGTTTTATGTAAAAGAAAACTGTTGAGATGGCATTGTCTGTCCGTCTGCACTTTTTCTGTCCGCCCTCAGATCTCAAAAACTACTGAGGCTAGAGGGCTGTAAATTGGTATGTTGATCATCCACCCTCCAATCATCAAACATACCAAATTGCAGCCCTCTTGCCTCAGTAGTTTTTATTTTATTTAAGTTTAAAATTAGCCATAATCGTGCTTCTGGCAACGATATTGGACAGGCCACCACCGTGCCGTGGCTGAAAGTTTCATGGGCCGTGGCTCATACAGCATCATACCGAGACCACCGAAAGATAGATCTATTTTCGGTGGCCTTGATTATACGCTGTAGCGGCTGCACAGAAAACTCGATTGCGCCGAAGAAACTTCGGCGCATTTTTTACTTGTTTTTAATGTAGAGAGAATTTCAGTCACTTACTCATCAAGTTAATTTACTTTTCTTGATGATTTTTTAATAAAAAAAAATCTTATTTGTTATAGGATAATAGAAGCCTAGCTGACTCTTCTAGCTAAAAAAAAGCATACTTTTATAATCTTCAGAGATTCACCATAGAGAGAGAGAGAGAGAGAGAGAGAGAGAGAGAGAGAGAGAGAGAGGGAAACTACATTAGAGTGAAGGAAAGTAAAGTATTTGTAATAGTAGCAATTTGTACAGGTAACTTAACAATACATGATACATACATACATATATATATATATATATATATATATATATATATATATATATATATATATATATATATATATATATATATATATATATATATATATATATATATATATATATATGTGTGTGTGTGTGTAATCTGTGTGGGTGTGTGTGTGTTATGTTTGTGTATACAGCCTTTAAATTATAGAAAATACAAATCAGACATTTAATTTTCAGATCAAACAGCATAGTCCCACATCCTAGGCAACCTAGAAAGGAATAGGAACCATCCAAAAATCCCACGTCCAGACGGGGGCTTCACAGAGGAACCACGAATTTGAAAGTAGGTCAAATGAATTTTTGTTCATTTTATCGGATAATCAATATAATTCACTGTACTCCTTTTGTTTATCAGTTCCTGTAACAAGGAAGATTCTCTTTGTATTTTTTCTGTATTACGTTGGTCTCAATCCCGTCTGATTTAGTAGAGCGTTTGGTAATTAGGCTATAATTAATTTTAGATTACTTATTCCCGTAATTAATTGTTGCTGGCGTGATTAGCCTGACGGCTAATGATGGTCATTAGAAACTGCACCTGCAGACGATGTGGTGAATCTCTCTCTCTCTCTCTCTCTCTCTCTCTCTCTCTCTCTCTCTCTCTCTCTCCTTATTTATCGATTTTTTCTCACACTACCAAAAGATAATAGAAAAAAAGAAATAGTACAATTTTAGTTCCATCGATATGTCGCTCTCTCTCTCTTTCCTTATCTTCCTAACTTTTTTCCTGACACATGGGATCGTACTATCTCCGTCATCGACAGACCACCTAATCTCTCTCTCTCTCTCTCCCCTTATCTTCCTAACTTTTTTCCCGACACATCGGAGTATATTATCTTTGTCATTGACAGACCACCTAATTCTCTCTCTCTCTCTCTCTCTCTCTCTCTCTCTCTCTCTCTCTCTCTCTTCTCATCCACCTAAGCAACTACATGACTATTTAACTAAAACAAATAAACAAAAATAATAAGATAAAAAACAAAAAAAACAAAAAATTAAAAACTGCAACAGGAGATTTCAATGCACCATCGATACCAATCCACGTCTGACATCAAGCGATTCCTATCGGCTTCCTGGTCCTCATTAGCAAAATTCGGGGTCGCTTGCTGAATATGGGTACAAAGTGTAATCTCTTTTAATCTTTTACTTCGGGAGATTTCATATAGCTTGGGATTAAAAATTGGATGGAGAAGAATGCGATATGAAAATACGGGAATATTCAAGACAGGAAATAGCTATTAGTGTATATATATATATATATATATATATATATGTATATATATATATATATATATATATATATATATATATATATATATATATATATATATATATATATATATATACATATGTATGTATGTTTGTGTGTGAGTGAATTAGTAATGTAACATAATGTCAGGGAAATTAGGTAAGTTTATTTAGGCAGAAGTATTCAAACAAGATTATAATAATCGGAAAGCGATTATGATAGAGTAATATTAATTCACTCAATAATAAGAAAAATATCAATTATTGTACCTAATGCGTTCAAATTCTAAAAACATATTAACTGCAAGGAAACAGTGATTAGATTCTTAAAACTATTACGCACAGTTATTGAATATAAAATATTGCAACCAAAACCGTACAACGGCTTTTTACCCGTTACAGCAGTTACAGCGTTACAGCAGTTACAGCAATTACACAGCCTGATTACAGATAATGTACACTGCCTTTATCCCTCGCAGACACACAACCCCGCCCCCCCCCACCGCCTCCTCCTCCCCGATGTTAAAAGCTCCTCTCCGGCCGATTGCATTAACGGAGGATCGAAGGACCTCTGTATATATGTAAAATACTTGTTCCCTCTTCAAGGGAAGGATGGGTAGGATTGTGTTCCAATCCTACGTAACAATCCTATGTAATCCGATTAAGAGACCGAGCCTTCCTCGACTCTTAAACCTCGGGGGGAGAGAGAGAGAGAGAGAGAGAGAGAACCTCTAAAGTTCAAGCGGAGATGCAATGCATTATTACCCTGTATTTTAGTTATTCATATTTTCAACTGTTTATCTAGTAATTTATTCATTTATCTCTTATCTTTCTTTTTTTAACGTATACCCTTCTGCCTTTGAAATGGTGACACCAGGAGGGTACAGCATTTTGGTTTATCGTCATATCTCTAGGGGTGAGATTGCTAGCCCCATGTCCTGTTTTTTGACACCGGCATATATATATATATATATATATATATATATATATATATATATATATATATATATATATATATATATATATCATATCATATGTAAACATACATATATTCATGTATATATCTAGAATTCAATTGTTAATTGCATAATATTCCAAAGGGTTCAGTAACCAATTTTGTTATAAAACTACATTAAAAAAATAATTCCCACATCAAAATCTATTCACAAAAAGAAATAAAGAAACCTTGTCGTCACAACACGTTAACTTAATCCACCCTATCCCTACCCCTTCCACCCCCTCCCCCCCATAATTCCGTAACCATTAAAGAACGCACAATACAAGAGGGAAATTAAATGAGAAGAATCAAAACTCACAAACTTGACGCGAGAGAATGAAATAAACAAGAGAGAAGGAACCCTCGTAGCAGTTCTTACATGAGATTATCGCAGTGGTTGATTCCGCATGTATCACTGGCGGTTTGGCCACCCACCGAGATGGTGGATTGGCCTGTGCAACCATCGGGTAGAGAGAGAGAGAGAGAGAGAGAGAGAGAGAGAGAGAGAGAGAGAGAGAGAGAGGAGGAGGAATATTTTTCCAGCCTAAGGATGACGAACAATTTCCAATCATAGTTTGAGAGAGAGAGAGAGAGAGAGAGAGAGAGAGAGAGAGAGAGAGAGAGAGAGAGAGAGGAGGAATACTTTTCAAGCCTAAGGAAGACGAAAAATTTCATTTCCGATCACAGTTTGAGAGAGAGAGAGAGAGAGAGAGAGAGAGAGAGAGAGAGAGAGAGAGAGAGAGAGAGAGAGAGAGACTGGGTGGAGGAATACTTTTCGAGCCTAAGGAAGTCGAAAAATTTCCGATCACAGTTTGAGAGAGAGAGAGAGGAACACTTTTCAAGTCTGACAGAGAGAGAGAGAGATTTTCCAGTCTTTGAGAGAAAGAGATAAGAACACTTCAAGTTTAAAAGATAAAAAAAGAGACGGAGAGACAGGTAGACGTACAGTTTCCGATCAGAGAGAGAGAGAGAGAGAGAGAGAGAGAGAGAGAGAGAGAGAGAGAGCGCCACTTTCCAGGCCAGGAGAAAAAGAGAGAGAAAGAACATTTTTCCAGTCTAAGATAAAGAATCAGGGAGAGAGACAGACGTGCATTTTCCGATCAGAGAGAGAGAGAGAGAGAGAGAGAGAGAGAGAGAGAGAGAGAGAGAGAGAGAGAGAGAGAGAGAGAGAGAATTGTAAATCTGCCTGTATGCGTCCATGAGACTTCAGAAGACAGATAGCGAATGATAGATAAAGAGGCACAAAGACTTCCAGGAGTCGTAAGAAGAAGAAGAAGAAGAAAGAGAAGATGGAGAAGAAGCAGAGACAGAGATTGATGACGAGGGTTGGCAGAATTGGCTGAGAGGTGCCACGGATAGTAGATGGAATCGCTGGCAGAAGAGTTGAAGGTAAAATTCAAAGTGACCACTGGATGGAAGAGGAATGGAATATATGCCAAAGACCCGAAGAGAAGAAGAAGAAGAAGAAAGAAGAAGAAGAAGAAGAAGAAGAAGAAGAAGAAGAAGAAGAAGAAGAAGAAGAAGAAGAAGAGGAGTCGCTAGCGTGGGAAGTGTTCCAAGCTGAATGAAACTTGACATAGAATTCTTTTTCATTTCGTTTCTCGTTTATGTGTTTTTGCATTTGGGGATAGATCACGCTTATCTGCCCAGTCACATAGAGAATGTCACAGAGAGAGAGAAAGAGAGAGAGAGAGAGAGAGAGAGAGAGAGAGAGAGAGAGAGAGAGAGAATTATACATTAGTCTTTCTAGAATTCAAGCAAACAGCGTAACTACTTCACCATTGCAACAGGACCAGATTTTTCTACAACAGCAGCAATAACAACCAGAATTATGTTTACAACTACAACCACTAACTACTTATATATGTCACGAATACTACAACTAATAACTCATTATTATTATTATTATTATTATTATTATTATTATTATTATTATTATTATTATTATTATTATTCTGCGTTCTTGCACTCTTCCCCAGTGTGTAACAGACATGGAAACCGCCGTTTAAGCAAACCTGATTGCGCTTATCAATTCCATATAAAGCCAAGATCTAAAAGAAACATTCAGTTGGCGTCAATTACGAAAAGAAGATTGAAAGTAGATTGAATATCACAGTCCAAATTGGCCTGCAATAAGCAGAGATCTCTGCCACGGCATAAAAATCTATAATCTGACTCGCTGTCCAGCACGATTCTGCCGTGGCGAATTTCGGCCGCATGCGAAAACGTATAGTTAGCTCCCGCGGAGCCCACTGCCCGGTGCATCATTATAACACCAAATATATACGTGGCACATAAAGCAACGCCATTCAAAACACTGTAATGAAAGTTATTGGTCAAATTATAGAGAGAATAAACACTGCGATCTCACCCGGGTGTAAAGTGGCTCGCTCCGCCGTTTTTTTCAGTCGGAGGGACGCGAGAAGCGATTGAAAAATCGAGACCGGGAGGTTTCCCATCTCCCGGGGCTCCGGTCGTAAGTATGGTCAACACTCGCAGCTGTCTTTTAAGGCGTTGAAGAGACACATCTTTCCCACCTCCTTCTCCTCCTCCTGGCGCACGAGAGCCGTTAAGAACGAAGGTTCGTAATAGAGGGCTGATGCATGATGCATGCGCCGACTTCACCTCCCTTCGGAAACCGCTCGACGATTTTGAAAATCGAGGCGATCAGACGTTCGTGAAGGCATGAATATACCCGAAGCCGCGTCTCCCCGGCCCAAGACAAATGATATGTGGGGGGGAGGAGGAGGAGGCTCCCTCGCAGCAGATACATATATTTAGAAATGAGAAAATGAGAGGAACGAGACGGCGATAAGGATGGGGCCGGGGCGAGGTGCGAGATTGCAGTCGGCGGTAATGACATGATTGCGAGTGTCCCGTTTCTAAATGGTTGTCTTTAAGCAATTGCCTTTTTCCTCATCACTATACATATTGACGGCGTCGTAGATCCTATCGATGGCTTTGATGGTTGTTTATTGTAACGCTACGTTAAGGGAGCGGGGGAATATATTAGCCGGGTGCCTTCTCAGAATTTGGGTCGCATCTGTTGCCGCATGAATTAAGCAGCTTCCATGCTGCGATTTAAATAAAAAAAGGACGCTACTGCTTCAAAGATTTCAGAAGAACAAGCAGGAAGACATAAAAAAAGGAATATTTACCGAGTGAAATATGGGCTCGTAGCAAATATAAAAAAAAAATAGAAAATAAAAACTGCATTAAACATAATGCTAAGTTGTAACCACACCCAAACTTCGAGGATATAATATGCCATCTTCTTCTTTGACTTTAATTGGCATTTAGGGTATTCTCTGAATATTTACCTCGGCTTTGGTAGGTCTTGTCAGTTCATTCTGTTAATGTATCTTTTTCACCTTTTTAATTAAGAAAATTTTTTTATTTCACATTTCTATAATTACTTATTCTTTCCTTTGGAAATTTTTCCTCCCTCTGTGTTTCTGATTCTCATAGCTTCTATTCCTGTAAGAGGGATAAAGATCTATCATGTGTTCTTCGGCCCCGGGCTAGTAAGGGGCCACCAGATTTCCGTTCCCGAAAATATCGTGGGAAATTTCTCCTGCCAATATGTTCTTGTTGTTAGTAAGAAGACTTTGGTGGGGGAGGGTGTTAGTATTGAGGGAACTGGAGCAAGGGGGCAGGGGGTGTAACCAGGGGAGGCTAGGGAAAGGGGTAGGGTGAATGGAAGGGGTGGGGAAGGGGAAGGGGCGTGTCCATTTGACATTATCTCCCATACCAAAAAGAGGATTCGGAGATACTACGGATAAAGTGCCAAGGTATTTATTATTAGTCTTGTAGGAACTCCCTCCCCTCGCTCCCTTCTCCCCCCCCCCATAGGGAATCGGTAGCCAGGAGACATCGGCTTCTGAAGGAGACGGACCTGGGCGAGAAGGATGTAGGATTTCGGATGAATCCTACGCGCAGATGTTGCATTTAGTAGTGATCGCGACAAGGGAGAGGGAGCATATAGGAAGTTATTGAGACAGGAATAGTCATGGAGACAGAGAGAGAGAGAGAGAGAGAGAGAGAGAGAGAGAGAGAGAGAGAGAGAGAGAGAGAGAGAGAGAGAGAGAGAGAGAGAGGAAATTCTCATGGATATCTTTTTTACCTCAAGCATTTTTATCTACGTTACACACACACATACACACAAGATTAAGAGAGAGAGAGAGAGAGAGAGAGAGAGAGAGAGAGAGAGAGAGAGAGAGAGAGAGAGAGAGAGGCCTCTTCCTAGTTACTTGGGCCGTCCGCAGTCGTGACAATATTTTCTAGCGGGGATGATTTAATCAGCAATGATTCTAATTGCTCGGCCATTACGAAACTTTGTTAGATACCTGAATCCGGTGACCTGAGTTTGTTTGTTTGTTTGTTTGTTACGGGGTCAATAGTTCCTGTTTTTTATTATTTTTTTCTATCTTTATTTTAGCGTTTGTTTGTACTTGTTCCTTTTCTTTGATAGTTAACGAAAACTACTTTGCAGATTGATGATAACTGGGCCGTGTTGAAACTTATTAGTGACTGAAATCCTGGATTTATTTGTGACTAAATCCGGACAGAGAGAGAGAGATTACATTCCTTGAAATAAAACATTAAGTAATCCTTGATTATATATATATATATATATATATATATATATATATATATATATATATATATTTATATGTATATATATATATATATATAAATATATATATGTGCATGTATATATATATGTATATATATAAACAAAGTCTCCTTTCCTAATTTCAGCTGATAGACAATTGTTTCCAAAAGCAGAATCTAACAATCTCCTCTTCCCTTAAAACTGAACCTCCGACCGATGAATCACCACCAAATCCACTTTTTAACCAACTCATATGCCTGGTGTCTCATTGGTCGGCGATTCAAATCCCCCACAAGGAGAGGTTAGACCCCATAGAGGGTTAGTGCCGTCAGTGCACCTCATGCGGTGCACTGTAGGCATTACTAAAGGTTCTTTGCAGCGTCCCCTCGGCCCCTAGCTACAACCTCTTTCGTTCCTTTTACTGTACCTCCATTCATAGTATCTTTCTTCCATCTTACTTTCCACCCAATTATTTTTTCGAGGTTTTCATCCTGTTACACCTTTCAAACCTTTTACTGTCTATTTTCTTTCCAGCGCTGAATGACCTCATAGGTCCCAGTGCTTGGCCTTTGACCTAAATTTTATATTCAGTTCAATTCAATTCAATTAAGTATCATCAGGTTTGATTGAAATATTTCAGCTGTTCCCCATGAGGAAAACCTCTCTCTCTCTCTCTCTCTCTCTCTCTCATAAACTAACTTATTGACAACCCACTCACCAGGCAAGGTGAAGAAAAAAAGACTTAAAAAAAAAAAAATAAAAAATAAAAGTTTAGGATATTACAACTCAAAAATATTGCCTCGCTCCGAACACTCGGTAATTAAGACGGATTAAGGAATCGCAAGTAATCGCCTGTAATCTCGAAGTTTATTGGCCTGATTGAATCAATTAGCGTTGCAGATAATTGTTACATACTATAGGTCATAAATCTGAGAGCCGCTGACTTAGATTTATTTTGGGAAAAAAAAGAGGTTTAAGTTAGATGTGAGTTTTATATTATTCTAGATCAGCGGTTCTCAAACTGGGGGTAATTACCCCCGTGGGGTTAATGAAGCCGTGTCTTGGGGTTGAGGGGGGGGTTGGTAACGAGGCAATTCCAATTTGTAATAAAAGGAACAAAGTTTTAATTTTAATTTTTATCAAAGGAATACTGTCTGAAATCTAAATTCTTATGTCTTAAGACTTGAGTAAAAGGAAAATTAACTTCTTATATATAAGATGAATCAGAAATTAAGCATTTCATTATTTTTCTTTCCTTTGTATCATAACTTCACTTAACTGAAGAGGACGGGGGTACGGGTGGTTAATGGTGATTTATCACACCACTGATGCCGAGGGTTCAGTACCAAAAGTTTTGAGAACCACTGACTTAGGTTTAGTTTGGGAAAGAATTCTCTTATTTATATATTAAGTCTGTTTCTCAGTAGTTGAAAGATTTATATTTATGGATGGGATAATTGTCAGGTTATTTTTGTGTACGGAAAATAATTGAAATATTGATGGCATATTAATTGATAGTTAGAAAGCTATTATCTTTAGTAATGACTGTCTTGAGAAAAAATATGGGTTTATATACAGTATATTATTTGTATATGTATGCATATAAACATGCAGATACTGTATATATATTATATACATATACAGTAGTTATACATGTATATATATAAATATATATATATACACATGTATACGAGCTTATATATATGTATGTATATATATGTTTATATATATACATGCATATGTATACATATATATATATATATATATATATATATATATATATATATATATATATATATATATATATATATATATATATATATATATATATATATATATATATATATATATACACACACACACACACACCAATATAAGGAAAGTCATAAAAATATATCAAGATGAATCATGATCTTTTCCTCCACTCCGAACTCCTTATGCGAACTTTGCAAAAAAAGTAAAAAATAAAAAAAAAAAAGTGGCCGATCTTGATAAATATCAGCTAAAAAAAAGTGTCCTTAATAAGAACAACAGCTTAACGATAGTCAGCCATTAGTTCGGGCCTTGGGCTGATAGTCTTAATGCGATATTTATTTTTTTATGTATCTATTTATTTATTTATTTATCACCTTTTTCCTGTAACTCTCTCTCTCTCTCTCTCTCTCTCTCTCTCTCTCTCTCTCTCTCTCTCTCTCTCTTTCTGCAGGCTGTTATCCCTTGGGACTCTGTCCACAAAGGTTTTCAGCTGTAGATTTAAAGAAAGAGAGAAAGAGACAGTTTCCGTTTCGTAAAGGACCAAATATGGTTTTTAGAATAAACAAGTGAAAAATGCGACGATATATCCTCCCATGGTAAGATATGTCCCAATTATTCTAAAAACGCACTCTATATCCTCTTCCTATAATTTGAAAAACTCACACTGTCACATAACAATATGATTTTGAGGACTATATATCCTCTTTCTAAGATATTTCATCTAATTTTATTTAAGAAAAACTCACACTTTCATGAAGTTATATTTTCCCATGCTTCAAAAACCCACATTTTTACCTAAATATCTATATCCTCCCATGCTAAGGTATTTCACCATTAATTTGAAAGTTGTTTGTATCCTCCATCGTAGGACATCATCTCCGTAATTTACAAAACCCACATTGCCTGAATATATAATTCTTATCCTCTCATGATAAGCCATTTCCCAGTTAGTTTGGAAACTCATTTATATCCTCCTTCGATGGATATTTATCCATAGTTTCAACTACCTGGGTATATCCTCCCATTGTAAGACTTTTCCAGTTTTAAAAACTCACTCTGTATCCTCTTTCGAAGGACATTTTTCCATGATTTAAAAAACCCACACCATACCTGAATATATCTTCTCATGGTAAAACATGTCCCAATCATTTGAAAACTCACTTTATATCCTCTGTCGCAGGACATTTCTTCATAATTAAAAAACACACCATCTGGGTATATCCTCCCATGATAAGCCATTTTCCAGTTAGTTTAAAAACTCACTCTGTATCCTCTTTCGTAGGACAGATCTCCATAATTTTAAAAACCCACATTACCTAAATATATCCTCCCAAGTTAAGACATTTTTTTTCTAATTTCGAAACAAAACTCCCATTAACTCGGCTACATCTCCCAAGCACCTTTTAAAAAAATAACCTTCATTCCCCAGCAACGATTCACAGTATCTCTCTCTCTCTCTCTCTCTCTCGTCTGCATTAAGAGATCTCTCGCAACAGTCTCGTTCTATAAGACAATCTGAGCGAAAATATGTTGATTGCGTTTCCGACCGCCTTATACCCCTGGGTGAGATATGGCCCGGCCCCATGCAAATTTCGGGCCATTCTGCGCCGGATATTACGTTGGCCACCGCTGTACAAATGAGCGGGTGAAATAGACGTGTCTCTCTCTCTCTCCTGTCTTCAGCCTCTTCTTCTTCTTCGATTTATAGTAGGAGACCACCCCCGTCGGAAGATCGTCCGTTCCCGTCGAGATATGGGCACACAATCCGGTCGGAGGAGGAGGTCCGCTCCCGTCGGAGGATGAGGGTCCACTCCCGTTGGAAGAGGAGTATCCACTCTCATCTGAGGAAAGATGATCTCTCCCGTTGGAGGAGAGGATCCACTCCCGTCAGAGGAATAGTATCCACTCCCGTCTGAGGAAAGATGTCCACTCCCGTCTAAGGAAGGATGTCCACTCCTCCTGAGGAGGGGTTGTCCACTCCCGTCGAGGACGGGCATGTACTCCCGTCGGGGGAAGGGTGTCCTCTCCGTTGGAGGAGGAGTATCTACTCCCCGTCGGAGGAAGGGTACCCATCCCGTCGGAGGAAGGGTATCCACTCCTCGTCGGAGGAGGAGGCTGGGCATCCACTCCCCGTCGGAGGAGGCTCGGGAAGAAGACAGTGATACCTCCTCCGTTGGAGCCGTTGGAGGAGAAGGATCCACTCCCTTCGGAGGAGGGTGAGTATCCACTCCCCGTCGAGGGAGGCTGCTGGGGAAGAAGACAGTGATATCTAACCGAGGAGGGAGTTTATTGAGAGATTGAGCGTGTCTTGTAGATCTCATTTGAATATAATGAGATGCTTATAGTGTGTTATCTTGCTTTGGTTATTTACCGTGGCCACTTTTTATATTTTTTATTCTCTCTGTCTCTCTCTCTCTCTACTCTTTTATAAACCGTAGCTGCAGGCTAATGAATGCTAAAGTAGCAGTTTTTTTTTTTTTTGTCAGGGAGGAGACCAGGGTGGGCCATTCGTATTATAACTAGTAGCTGTGTCCATTTGCTATCGGGTTCCATTGCTTGGTAAAGAGGTAAAAACACGCTCATTCGGGACAAATGCCGGTCATTAGGGAGGCCGGGATTACAGGTCCTCCGTCCAAATATTCGGCTAAAGAGGACCCCAAATATGCATTCGGACCTCTCGCCCAATTACGCGGGTATAACGAACGGCTGATAACAGTGAATATTTATTTGCCAACCACTGTTTTTACCGTATTCCCCGACTGGACTTACGCCCTGTCCCTGCTTCCATTGTCAGAGAGGCGTTTGCAATTGACGTTCATTGCTTGAAATTTTCCTTCGGCATCCGAATGCTTTTCGCGTATATCTGAGCGCATCGCGTCATCGCAAAGTCCTTTTCTATTTGGTGGGGGAGGCATTCTTGGCTAAGAGGGGGGCCAATCAACGTCCGTCATGCTAACAGCCCGTTCACACCCGCCAATGAATGCCTGCCTTACAACCCAGTCCCGTCCCTCGAGGGCCAATAAACACTCACTTAACCATCTCGTCCTATAATACGACCGCTTACATGCTTGTTAGCCCGAAAGCAAGTTTTTTCCCCCTCCCCTCCCGCGAAACTCGAGGGACGGTTTTCAGCATTTCGCAGTAAGGTAAACACGCTAATGGGCCCCGAGAGTATGATATATGGCCACAAATTTAAGTAATCCGCCCGGAACACCGTCTAATTTGGGCTACCAGTCCCGGTGGCTAACTTAACCTAGATATTTTTTGGCCCGGGCGACCAAATACAGGTATAGCACTCTCTTGGAAGAAGGACGTCGCGTCTCCCGGGGTCTATTGAAATTCGCTGCTATCTGGGGATCATCATTTGCGGGTCTGTTGTTTCACTCTCATTTGGAGGTCGGAATGAGCCCTTTCTCGATCGTTTCCAGGGTCTAAGGAGCGGGTCTTGATCCTCGCTAATTATGGGCCAGGGGTATCTATCGATGCTACTTACGAACGTCCTGTGATTTCTTCAGGTAAGTTCAGCTGATGCTGGTATTAATTGCGTGCGGGCTGCTTTTGAGACATTGGTGGAATTTTAATGGGAATGTTTCATCAAGCTTCTTGATGATTAAAGAAGACTTTCCTGAGAGAGAGAGAGAGAGAGAGAGAGAGAGAGAGAGAGAGAGAGAGAGAGAGAGAGAGAGAGAGAGAGAGAGAGATGTTAGCTCTGACTTGAAGTCCTGCAATTCTGAAAATAACGCATTTTGCCAAATATACGTATATTATCAAAACAAAACAAACTTTAAATCAGGTCTTTCCACACACACACACACACACACAGAGAGAGAGAGAGAGAGAGAGAGAGAGAGAGAGAGAGAGAGAGAGAGAGAGAGAGAGAGAGAGAGAAAGTTAGAGTTATCTAAGGTTATAAAACTTGTAATTCTAAAAATTACGCATATTGCCAAAAATATTCAGATTATCAAAGTAACCATTTACATCAAGTCTTGAGAGAGAGAGAGAGAGAGAGAGAGAGAGAGAGAGAGAGAGAGAGAGAGAGAGAGAGAGAGAGAGAGAGAGAGAGAGAGAGGTGGGGGATATGTTTGTAAGCAGAAAAGCTGCGTTCTATTGGCGCCTCCCGTTAATTTACGAGCCATAATCTGCCGAACTTTGCAATCCTCTGCCTTCATAGTTGAGTAGCGAGAAGTCAGTGCTAATTGGCTTTTTGCAAGAACAACACGGAGGTAAAAATTCTCAAGTTCTAAATTGGTAATTAGGCTGGAGGTGTAAAAATCATACTCGTTTTAATAAGAGGAAAAACTGGAGTAATTTGAGAAAGAAAGATGATTGATATTCGAGAGTTTGAGGTTA
The DNA here is from genome assembly GCF_040412425.1 of Macrobrachium rosenbergii. Lineage (NCBI taxonomy): Eukaryota > Metazoa > Arthropoda > Malacostraca > Decapoda > Palaemonidae > Macrobrachium > Macrobrachium rosenbergii. Next base: position 21,474,872 of record NC_089787.1, on the reverse strand, counting down.
TGACTAGAGCTTCAAATTTTATTATCTTATCATTATTTCTTAGAAAAAATAAAAACGAAAGATATTCTGTTTCTGATTCACAATGGAGGCAGAGCTCATATGATCCTATGTCGCTGTTGAAACTCTCTCTCTCTCTCTCTCTCTCTCTCTCTCTCTCTCTCTCTTTCCTTTTTATTTTTATTTTTACTGTAAATTAAAGTTGAATAGTTCTGGTCTCTCTCTCTCTCTCTCTCTCTCTCTCTCCTTTTTATTTTTATTTTTACTGTAAATTAAAGTTGAATAGTTCTGATTTCTCTCTCTCTCTCTCTCTCTCTCTCTCTCTCTCTCTCTCTCTCTCTCTCTCTCTCTCCTTTTAATTTAATTTTTTTACTGTAAATTGAAATTGAATTTTTGTGATCTCTCTGTCTCTCTCTCTCTCTGTGCGAGAAAGTAATAATCACAAGATGTGTCCTGAGGGTATAATATTTTCTTTTTTCTTTTTTTTTTTTTTAGTTCTTTGTATCACTGACCATATAAGATGCATAATAAGCAGAGTCATTTGAATTCAATGACCTCTGAGGTATACTTGCACTTCGTCATATTATAATAATAATTTCTTCGCTTTTTTTCTATTATTTCTATTTCTGTTCCCCTTGGCCTTTGGTAAAGGTCGTGTTTTACGTACCCCTGTCAAAAAAAAATTATATATATATATATATATAAAAAAAATATATATATTATATATATATATATATAATATATATATATATATATATATATAATTGGCCACCTCAAAAAAAAAAAGTAAATAGAATTGACCCTCTCCACAAAAAAAATGAAAATAGAATTGGCCCCCACCAAAGAAAGAAAATAGACTGTGTTCCCTACAAAAAAATTGAAAACGAATATAGAATTGGCCTCCCCCTCCAAAAAAACGAAAATAGAATTGGCTCCCTCCAAAAAAACGAAAATAGAATTGTCCCCCCAAAATTAGAATTGGCCCCTCAAAAAAAAAAACGAAAATAGAATCGGCCCCCTCCAAAAAAAAAACGAAAATAGAATTGGCTCCCTCCAAAAAAAATTAAGGTTTTCTCTTAGTTACAGCAATGTCAGCGTGCAGTGATATCAGATCTAAACCCTCTTCTTGAGATGTATTGCTGTATTATTACATATTTCACATTTACATTTTTTTTTTCAATATTTATGTTTCATCTCCTTCACTTTAGTCTTTTTATCAATAATTGCGAGAGAGAGAGAGAGAGAGAGAGAGAGAGAGAGAGAGAGAGAGAGAGAGAGAGAGAGAGAGAGAGAGAGAGAGAGAGAGAGAGACTCTTAGAGCAGAATCATATTAAAATCAAAATCATATTCTTCAAAATGGAGAGAGAGAGAGAGAGAGAGAGAGAGAGAGAGAGAGAGAGAGAGAGAGAGAGCGATTCATAGAAGCAGAATCACATTCAGAATCAATATCATATTCTTCAAGTTGGGAAGAGATAGATAGATAAATAAATAAATAAATAAATAATGTACATATATATTTAGAGAGAGAGAGAGAGAGAGAGAGAGAGAGAGAGAGAGAGAGAGAGAGAGAGAGAGAGAGAGAGAGAGAGAGTCAGGCCTAAGAAATTCGCGCGCACCTTCCCCATCGGGCCATGGCCCTTGGTACTTATAAGATGAATTATGGTTCTTTGCGGTTCTAGTTCAGCCACTGATTATCTCCTTAATCAAACCTAGGCTTTGAAACGTTTCTTTTTCATCGGATTTGTTCGAAAT